>NW_026521054.1:50000-143535 GCF_023375685.1 Ictalurus furcatus | reverse complement strand
CCACAGCATAGTCTCTGTAGGTGCGGTTTTGCTTTTCTCGTTGAAAATAGACCAATCTTCCTTTTGCCACAATTAAATATTCATGTCTATTTGCGCTATCTTAAATTTGTGGAAACATGTGCAGTTAGTTGTTTTTCTTGAAAAGGTTTCATGAGGACAAGGTTTCTTTTACAAAAAAGGTTTGTGTGTCTTGACCTTGACTCCCTTCTTAGGCCTCAATGAGCATCTGTCTGTCTCTATCGGTTGTCCCCGCTGATATCTACCTCCTTTCCCGAGGCCCTCTCCTAACTCCCTAATTTGTATCTGCCTCAAAGTTATTTACTCACGCATGCGAATATCTACTGCCAATTTTTATTGCTGTGGAGACAGGAGACAGCTAATACAGAAAAACAGTTGTTGTGCACTGAAACACAGAGTTCATTCAACTCAAATCCACACAGAATATAACCTGATCAAACATTGTTCTATGGATTTAGATTATGCTTCTAACTGTTGATTATACATATAGATTATGTTTTTTAACCAATAACATGGGGCATAGCCAATACAACAATTTGGAATGTCCTGGAAAAGGGAGTTAGTTCTCATTATGATCTCTTATTTTATAACATAAAATAAAACAATAGTTCCCTCACAACCTCTCTTCCCCCCCCCCCCCCCCCAAAACTCTTGAAATTAAGAAGACTTGCAATGTTACTGAGAAACTGGAAAGTGAAATGTCCTTTAAGTAAACATGTTTTAATATGTTTACGATTAAGCTTAGACTATGTATTGCGTACACCATACTAGACCCTGTCAATGAGCTGTTACTATAGAAACACGAACATCACTATAAAGCTGTAATTTCCCTTGCAGCTGGAATCAGAATCTTGCTGTTACAGAAATGTCGCCAACACCTTCTGACCAATTAGATTGGAGAATTCAACAGTGTTGTGGTGTAAAGCATCAGTAGCTGACCTGTCTCATCATCTGCCACACACAGTCGATGAACTGCACAAAGAGAGGGGATCGTTCCGAGTTGGCGTGATTCTCATCTCCAAGGCCGACACGCTGAGAAACACAGAGAGAGAGAAAGATGGGGTAAAATATACATGCGTTCACACGCCCACACACAACCACGCCCTCACTGCTCATACGCACCGAGGCCAGCTTGTGTCCGAAGCTGATCCACTCCTTCTCGATCAGTACCTGGAAGCCCCTGAGTGTGCGGTAGTGCGAGTCCAGCATCAGCATGGCCAGAGAGGTGAGCTGAGCCGTACCGTCCCAGCCGTCACTGCAGCGCACCACCATCGAGCTCTTACTACATTCAACCTTATCTGCTATACCATTATATACGCACTGCACCTGCTAATAACAGCTACACACACACACACACACACACACACACACACACAGTCAGGTCAAACAACCATCACTTCACTGACTGAGTAAAAAACACAACACACAAGGGTTCACAAACAAGGTATCACAAATAGTTGTCTAGAACAACATGTAGACATTAATGAATTAAATAAGTACTTAACAATTAAAATGTAATAATTATTCGCAATGTATGTTCAGGGCATAATATCTAACTACAAAACAAAACAGATGCTCTGCGTTCTTATGTTCTTCTGTTTCCTGTTTTGTGAAATGTCTTCGATTAGGAGAGGAGCTGTTTAAATAAGGCTAGACATTGCTGCTCTCTACATGCATACCTGTTCAAACAATTACTGAGTAATAAGTATATCAATGCTTAGTTATGCAGTTATCCAATCAGCCAATCATGTGACAGCAGCACAATGCATACAATGCTCACATCAAACATCAGAATGGGGGGAAATGTGATCTCTGTGGTTTGGTTTGATGTGTTGTGCATGCTGAGATGCTTTTCTGCTAACCACGCTTATAAAGAGTGATTATATGAGTTACTACAGTATATCCTTCCTGGCAGCTCTGACCAATCTGGTCACTTTCCTCTGATCTCTCTTATCAACAAGATGTTTCCACCCACAGAACTGTCTCTCACTCAGTGTTTTTATGGGTTTTTCCTGACACCATGCTGTGTAAAATTCTAGAGACTACTGTGTGAAATTCCCAGCAGTTTCTGAAATACTTGAACCAGCCCATCTGGCTCCAACAACTATGCTATGGTTAAAGTCACTGACATCACATTCCTTCCCATTCTGATGTTTGATGTGAACTTTAACTGAAACTCTTGACCTGTATTTGCATGATTTTATGCATTGTGCTGCTGCCACATGATTAGCTGATAACTGTATAAATGAGCAGGTGTTCCTATTTAAGTGCACGGTGAGTGGATGTTGTGACTTTTATGTGTTTTGTAACTGATTTTTATATTAAATTATGGTGAATGATCTGTATTTTACACTTTATTACCCCATACAGAAGCAAAACAGATTCTATAAGGCGGCAGAGTGCCAGTGAAGTTCTTCTGTGGTGGGGTAGACCACCTCCTTCAGCTTGCACAGAGACTCCCGCATCACATGGATGTTGGGAATCTCCAGGAAATTCAGTTCCGCATTGGGATAGAAAATTTCGCTCTCATAGCCACCATCTTTAGCCTGGAGGGGAAAAGAGAGGAGAGAAGAGAATGTGATGCTCGAATAAACTCACCACTACAACATGTCACATTACTATACATAAATCCCGTGCTAACTCTATACATGCACAAACCCCAAAACAGCTGATATTTGTTAATCCCTAATTATTTTATTGCTGGGTTTGTTGGGCTACTCGTTGGTGGTATGAGGCTTGAATCAACTGAGATAATGACATCAATGCATCATCACCTCATGTTATCATTGTAGCCCTTCTTACAGATACAGTCACATGTTTTCAGTATGTCTTTCTTACACTGCAGTGGATAAGGTGCCACTTTTTGTTTTTCAGATGGAGGTTCGGACATCTGTGAGTCATTAGAACGTAAATGGCGTCAAACCAAACTGGTGATATTTCAAACAGCATGGAAGGAGAGCCTACTGAAATATAGGAAATCTCTTGGCAATGCTAGAAAAATCTATTTCTCCACCTTAATAGGAGACAACAAAAACAATTCTAGATTCCTTTTCAACACAGTAGCAAAATTAACTAGGAATAAAACCACTACAGAGAGAAACACTCAATCATTACATAGCAGTGAAGATCTCATGAAATTTTTCATCGATAAGGTTGAAAATATTAGACGTGAAATACAGGCCATTAAATTAAAACCGGACAGTACTGTAACAAACCCATTACATGACAATGTAGCAATATCAGATCAATGTTTAGAGTATTTTGCTTCGCTTAGAGAGACCGAACTAGCTACATTAATCTCTTCAGCCAATTCATCAACTTGCATACTAGATCCCGTACCTACATGTTTGTTTAAACAGATTTGTCCAGGAGTAATTGAACCACTTCTAAATATAATCAATTCTTCCCTAAGCACTGGCTATGTACCTAAATCACTTAAATTAGCAGTTATTAAACCCCTGATTAAAAAACCTGACCTTGACCCGTCTCAATTGTCCAGCTATAGACCAATATCAAATCTCCCCTTCATCTCTAAGATTTTAGAAAAGGTTGTAGCAAAGCAGTTATGCTCGTACTTAGATAGGAATAACATTCATGAAATGTATGAGTCAGGGTTTAGATCTCATCATAGCACAGAGACAGCATTAGTTAAAGTAGTAAATGACCTTCTACTGACCTACGATCAGGGTTGTATCTCTCTGCTTGTGTTACTCGACCTTAGTGCAGCTTTTGATACTATAGATCACACTATTCTCCTTGATAGATTAGAAAATGTTGTTGGTATTAAGGGAACAGTCCTCTCCTGGCTCAGGTCTTATCTGACCGATCGTTATCAGTTCGTAGATGTAAATGGTGAATTCTCCATGCGTACTGAGGTTACTTTTGGAGTTCCACAGGGTTCTGTTTTAGGCCCACTGCTCTTTACTTTATATATGCTACCCCTAGGTCAAATTATTCGTAAACATGGAATTATCTTCCACTGTTATGCTGATGATACACAGTTGTATGTTTCAGCGAAGCCAGAGGACAGACAGAAGCTTAGTAAAGCTGAGGATTGTGTAAAGGACATTAGACATTGGATGTTAACTAACTTCCTTCTACTTAATTCTGATAAAACAGAAATACTTTTATTAGCCCCACGTGTAGCTAGAAGTAATCTTTCTGATCACATGGTTACTCTGGATGGTCTTTCTGTTTCATCATGTGCAGCAGTTAAAGACCTTGGAGTGATTATTGACTCCAGCCTATCATTTGATGCTCATGTAGATAATATTACTAGGATAGCCTTCTTTCATCTCAGAAATATTTCTAAAATAAGTAACATATTGTCACTACATGATGCGGAAATACTAGTTCATGCATTCGTCACCTCTAGATTACTGTAATGCCTTACTGTCTGGATGTTCCAGTAGGCATATAAATAAGCTCCAGTTAGTCCAGAATGCAGCTGCTAGAGTCCTAACTAGAACTAGAAGGTACGACCATATCACACCGATATTATCAATACTGCATTGGCTCCCAGTAAAATCTCGCATTAACTATAAAATACTTTTATTAACCTATAAAGCACTAAATGGTCTCGCGCCACAATATCTAAGCGACCTTTTGGTTTTATATAATCCGCCACGCCTACTTAGATCAAAAGATGCAGGCTATTTGACGGTACCTCGAATAGTGAAGGCTACAGCAGGGGGAAGAGCTTTCTCTTATAGAGCCCCATAGTTATGGAACAGTCTTCCTATTAGTGTTCGGGACTCAGACACAGTCTCAGTGTTTAAGTCTAGGCTTAAAACGTATTTGTTTACTCAAGCCTACCCTGACTAGATTCTGTTCTACTACTTCGCAGTCATAATAATCTTTTTTCTCCCTCTCTCCTTTCGCCGAGCCCCACATGAATTTATGGAGATACTAGAGATCCAGATCCTTTCTGCCTCTGGATGGAGCTCAAATCTTCTCTAATTCCAGACTGCTGGGACTACGGCTGCTCCTAAGGCCATACAGACTTCATATAAATCCATAATGAACTTTTTCACACTATCTGTTGTTACCCAGATGAGGATGGGTTCCCTTCTGAGTCGGGTTTCTCTCAAGGTTTCTTCCTCTTAAAACATCTTAGGGAGTTTTTCCTTGCCACCATCGCCACTCAGTGGCTTGCTCAGTTGGGATAAATTCGCACCTTTAATATCTGTATACCATGTTGATATTTCTGTAAAGCTGCTTTGAGACAATGTCTATTGTAAAAAGCGCTATACAAATAAATAAATAAAATTGAATTGAATTCTGTGAGGATGGGAGTTCACATGTAGATGGTGAGTAGTGTTTTTATTTTGTGAGTGCTTTTAATGAAGGCTCATTGCATAGTGGGGTTTTGGTAGTCAGATTTCACTGTTAGCACTTCAGTACACATGCACTACGTTTACATGGACAGCAGTAATCTAATTATTGACCTTATTCTGAATAAGATAACACTGTGATTAAGGTGTTTACATGAGTCGCTTTTAGAATACTCCTCTCATGTACCCGTTTTACATGTTATAGATCATAGATGGATTAACGGCACACGTCATTACGTCACCGCGCCACGCCGTCCGACGTCCCTCCAGAATTTCACGTATCAACATACAGTTGGTCTTCGTTATGGTACCGTATACAGTTTGGGGTGTTTTTATCTTAAATTTTTACGAAAGCTTCAAGTGCAGTTAATTATTTGTCATGCTGTACGTGCAAATAGACGACTGCTTGAAGCCACTAGCTAGATAGCTACTAACCCGTGTAACCTCGCTTGTCATTTCTTTTCCCACATATAGCCCTCTTTTTTTAATCTTCCCATATTAGTGAAAACAAAGTATTTTTATTGGTCTAGCCTAATGAAGTTCCTCAGCTGTAGGTGTTTTAATCAGCGGAAATAGTGACACATCTCTGCTGAAATCCATCACAGAAATTCTAATGGATTCCACTACAAATACCATTACAAACCTTAAAAACCATTACCAAATTTCAAAGGTGTTCTATTGGTCCTTAATGGTACCCCCTAGACATAACATGCCACCAATAAACGGCAGCAAATTACCATTAGAGGTCCTAAGGGACCATTATAGATTCCATTAAAACCAATGCAATTCCCATTAAAACCATTACCAAATTCTATAAGGGTTTCTGTTGTCAAAACAAAGCATTTTTTATCAGTCTAGATTTCCAGACAAAAAGCTGCCACTTGAGTGCATACAATTTCCTTGTGGATGGTGCTCTAGCATTTAACATGGTCTCAGTTGTGAGAATAGAATCTATGAGTTGGGGCCCCTCAGGGGCCAGACCCACAGTTTCCATAGTTCTGGCCAAGGGTAATAAATCAGCCCTCCGGCTTGAGACAGTAGATCCACTCTAAGAGCTCAAATGGGGCACCTGACAGACCTTCCAGGACCACAGAAAGGTCCCAGGAAGGTATGCGCGGCCTGCAGATCGGCCTCAGCCGCCTGACACAACGCATGAACCTCGAAGTTAGAAGATGTTGCCCCACAGAGGCTCCATCAACAGGGGCATGACTGGCCAAAATGGTGGCCACATAAACCCTGATTGTAGAAGGAGCCAACCCGCTGAGAAACGTTATTGTAAGAACTCCAGGACTGTAGCTATTGTGCATTTCACTGGGTCTAGCTGAAGTTCCTCACACCACAAGACAAAAAGCTGCCACTTGAGTGTATGGAAAATATCTATGAAGTGCAAACAATATGTGTAACTGACATTTGGATATATTAATGAAGTGAATTCATTATGTAACCAACATTTAGAATTATTACTCGAGCATTATCGTATAATCAATATTGGTTAAAAAAAAACATCATCTATATGTATAATCAACAGTTAGAAGCATAATCTAAATCCATAGAACAATGTTTGATCAGGTTCTATTCTGAGTGGATTTGAGTTGAATGAACTCTGTGTTTCAGTGCACAACAATTGTTCTTCTGTATTAGCTGGCTCCTGTCTCCACAGCAATAAAAATTGGCAGTAGATATCCGCTTGCGTGAGTAAATAACTTTGAGGCAGATACAAATTAGGGAGTTAGGAGAGGGCCTCGGGAAAGGAGGTAGATATCAGCGGGGACAACCAATAGAGACAGACAGATGCTCATTGAGGCCTAAGAAGGGAGTCAAGGTCAAGACACACAAGCCTGTGTGAAACCTTTTTTGTAAAAAGAAACCTTGTCCTCATGAAACCTTTTCAAGAAAAACAACTAACTGCGCATGCTCCACAAATTTAAGATAACGAATAGACATGAATATTTAATTGTGGCAAAAGAAGATTGGTCTATTTCAACGAGGAAAAGCAAAACCCCACCTACAGAGACTATGCTGTGGAGATAGGTATATAAAGACATGTTTGTGTATGCATAATTCAGACACTCTGCAGACTGTCACACTTTATTGATTTTCAATAAAGTTTATTTACTTTTTGACATCTACTAAACTCTCTGTCTCTGAAGTTTTTGACCTAGGCTAAAAGGTTGATTTTATTCACGACACTCGCAGGCCACAATGGGTTCTCAAATTTGACAGAGGGGCCGGGCCAGGAACAGATGGATGGAGTGTTTGTGTGAACTAATATAAATGACATGTAAAAGCCATTACATGAAAGGATTTGGCCTTTAACAGGTAGCAAAGCATGAATATGCAAGGCTCACTGTACCAATTGTTTTCCAAATGCATTAATTTGATAACACAGTAGAGAAACTTGCGTCCAGTTTCAGTGGGAACAGTGTTGTTGATCTCCCTTTTTTGCCAGTGCATCAAACTCTGGAGTTAGTTTTGTTGTGGCAATTCTCAGGAGAGATCCGAGGTGTTGGTCAGTTAACCTGGATCTGTGAGGGGCTTTGTTGATGTTCATGACGCTGAATGTCTGCTCACATATGTAGGTCGAGCCAAACCATGTCAGCATCTTCTGTGCCGTCCTCCGGAGGTTTGGAAACGTCTCTTCATTAAGTGAAGCATAAAAGTCATTCAGTTTAAGAGAGTTGAACTTCTCCTTTAAGACGGAGTCAGACTGAAGATCGATCAGGTCCAATTGCAGCTCCTGTGGTGCTGTTTCAGGGTCTTGTGACGGCGGACAGGACACCAGCTGAACCGACGGCAGAATTCTCTGTGCAGGTCGCCCAGTGATCTGTATTTCTTCACGTTTTGGGACGCCTCGTTCTGCATGGCCAGTGTGGGGAATGAGAGAGAGATTTGTTTGAAATTTGACTGGAGAATAAAGTCAGTTTGGATTTGAAGGCTCTAACATTTGTGTACATGTCGTGCACAAACTGATCTTTCCCCTGTAGCTTGACGTTCAGCTCATTCATGTGTGAAAATATGTCCACAGCAAACGCAAAGTCACAAAGCCAGTTGTTGTCGCTTAACTCACGAAATTCGTCGGATTTCCCCATTAACTCCAAAAATGCGATAATTTCCTCTTTGAGCTCCCACACTCGTTGAAACACTTTGCCCAAACTTAACCAGCGTATAAAGTTAACAAGTTTTACGACCGGATTCACGACATGATTAAGCTGCAATATAGACTTACACAGAGATTCCTGATGAATGATGCAGTGAAGGAAAATAACATCCTGCTCAGGGTTTTCCTCCTTCACTTTGTCCTGGATTCTTTTCAACAGCCCAGTGTTTTTTCCAGTTAAATTTGGCGATCCATCCGTGGTGACATTGGCAAGTTTACTCCAAGCTATCTTCATTCTCTCGATGACAGCAGACACCTGGTTATACAAGTCCTCTCCCCGAGTTTTTCCTTTCAGGGACTCCATGGTCAAAAACTCCTCCGTTATCTCAAAACTGTCGTTAATCCCTCGGATAAAATTAGGAGCTGAGCAGTGTCTTTTATGTCGTTACTTTCATCCAGTGCTAGTGAATATAACTTAAAGGACTCCGCCTTTTTGTTTAATTCGCTGGCGATATCTTCGTCAATTAGTTCCACACGGCGAGTCACAGTCCTGTGTGATGAACTGATTTTTTCAAAATTGCCTTTGCTCTCTGGACACAGGAGACCTGCTGTCTCTACCATGCATTCTTTCAAAAACTCGCCTTCGGAGAAAGGCTTGCTAGCCTTTGGTAATTTGAATGCCAGCAAAAAACTTGCCTTGGTACTTGACTCTTGAATCGCAGTTTGTCGCTGAAAATTTTTTTGTTGAGTCTGTAAATTAGCCGTCAACCTCTGAGCCGTAGCCGCCCGTTCTTGCGTTGACTGCTTGCTAGCGTAGTTGGCATGCTTCGTGGAAAAGTGACGGCTGATATTGTATTCTTTGAAAACCGCAACAGTTTCTTGGCATATCAGGCATACAACCGTTGATAGGACTTCAGTGGAAAAATATTTTGTTGTCCACTCCTTATTAAACACTCGGCACTCACTGTCCACTTTTCTTTTCTTTGGTCCACTCATTTTTACAGAAGGGCTCAAAGGGCAAAGCGAAAAAGTGAAGTAGAGAGTAAACACCACACTGAGGTTTAATAATATAATTTGGACAAGTTCGGATTAAAGCCGGATTAAAAAGCACAACGGGCCGTATATGGCCCTCAGGCCGTAGTTTGCCCATGCCTGTCTAAACATACATGCATCGACAGCTCCGTGTCAATAACACGATTTCCTACCACAAAAACGTGAGCGACTGCAAGCAAATAAGCAACCTACTTATACTGCAAGCAAATATGACTCATTTGATCTACAGCTACTGTGCGGCTAGAAAGTTTAACGTTTACAGTTTTCTGTATTTCTCCATATATTTGACATGAAACCTGATCAGATCTTCATCCAAGTCCTTAAATTTGGTAAAAGAGAACCCGGTTAACAACAGATGCAAAAAACCAGTAGTTTTTTACAGTTATTTATTAAGCAAAAATGATCCAGCGTTAAATATCTTTGTAGGAAAAGGTATGTGAAGTCTAGGAGTACGAGTTCATTTAAATGGGGCTGATTGAAGTCAGGCGTTTCAATCAAGGGAATGGCAATTAGGCCCGCCCATGTTTCAAGAACATTAACTTGGGTCTTCACCATCAAAGTCTGGTCTTCACCACACAGGTTTATGGAAGTTTGCCCTGCCTCGATCAAAGGACATTCCTGAGGACCTCAGAAAAAGAGAGTTGTCAATGCTCACCGGCTTGGAAAGGGTTACAGAGCCATTTCTAAAGAGTTTGGCTTCCACCAATCCACTGTGAGGTAAATGACATACAGATGGAGGAAATTCAGCACCACTGTTACTCTCCCAAGGAGTGGGCGTCCAGCAAAAAGACCACTCCAAGGGTGTGGTGAATAATATCACAGTAAGTCATAAAGAACCCCAGGGTAACATCTGAGAACCTACAGGCCACTACTTTCCATAAAAGAACACTGCTGCCTGTCTGAAGTTTGCTCAAATCCATGTGGAAATGCCAGGAGCCTATTGGAAGAATGCTCTGTGGACAGATGAGTCCAGAATAGAACTTCTTGCTTTAATTGAAAATCATTGTTTGATGCAAACTGAAAATAGCATCCCAACATAAGAACTTCATCCCAACCGTGAAGCATGGGGGTGGCAGCATTATGGTTTGGGGCTGCTTTGGGTCCGAACCAGCTTGCCATTATTGATGGACCTATGAATCCTAGATTGTACCAGGAGAATGTCAGGGTATCTGTCTGTGAACTCAAGCTTAACTGTAAGTGGGCCTTGCAGCAGAGACAACGACCTTAAGCACACAAGTACATCTACAGAGAAATGGTTAAAGCAGAAGAAATTGAACATTTTGGAATGGCCAAGTCAGACCTTAACCCAATAGAAATGTTGTGAAAGGACCTAAAAAGAGCAGTTCATGCAAAGAAGCCTGCCAGCATCATTGAGTTGAAGCAGGAGAAGTGAGCCAAAATTCCTCAAACCCATTGTGCAGGATTGATTGAGTCATCGGAAATGTTTGCTTCAAGTTATTGCTGCTCGAAGGTCTCACACCGGTTACTGAAATCAAAAGTTTACATACTTTTTTCAGCAAAGGTGTTTAATGTTGGGTAATTGTGCTCAGTGAATAAATGTGAAAACTATAATGCATTTGTTTAATTGGGTTCTCTTTATCTAGTTTTAGGGCTTGGATGGAAGTTCTGTTCACATTTCAGGTCAAATGAATTTAATTGTATACTTGTTTGTATTCTTTTTTGATTTTGGCTATAAAATCGTTATATTTTTATCTGTCATATATTTTCTGGATTGTTCTGGTAAAGTCTTGAAATTGCTGCTCCTGAAATCAAAACTGGTGTTTCGAGATGTTTTTGTATCTGTTATGGCCTCCAATACCATAGTTTTAAAAAAAAAGAATTTAAAAAGTCACTTCTGGGGAAAAATGATACAATTTTAATGCTTCAACATGCACTAGACTTGTGTTCGTCCAATTAAATGCTCTCTAGAATGTGTAGGAATGTGTGGGTCTTGAGGCGGGTCTTGCTCAACAGTAACAGCTCATTAGCATCAATGTTCTTCAGAGCTGGGCGTATCCCAAACACTGTTAGCTGTTGTGTAACACTTCAACATGCCACCTCTTATTTCCTGTTTCAAAAGAATACGTTCGTCATACAGAATCAATCGCAGCTCTCAAAGTTGTTTTGTGGGCTGTAAAGTAAAAAAATGAGCGCATTGTTCATCTTCCTTTAAAGTTGCAATAGTTTTTATTTATTATTTTATTTTCGACAGTTGTAACAAATACTGGGAGATATGTAAACCTGATAAATAATGGATTAAGTTGTGGCCTTAGCAAAAGTGCATCAAGTCACTTAGAAAACCTGTTTAAAAAAAAGACTTCTGGTCTGGAAGTTGTTTGTGTTTGGATGTGCTCCTTCAATCATTTTAGAGACACTCTATGGGCACCATAGGTCTGGGCTGGAGCTTTGTGAACATGAGCGGGAAACATTCAATGTCAAGTTACTATTCCATCAGCTCTGCATGACGTGCATCAATTAAATGTGCTAGAGCTCTGCTTCTCTGCACTTCTCCTTACAGTTTAGTCATTATGATGTGTTCAACGCTACAAAAGGTTTGAGCAAACAGTAATGCCTTTCCTCAAACTGGGTTGCCTTGCAGAATGTTGTCAAGTTGCCTGGTAACTTGTAGATTAGATATCCGTGCAGTTAAAAGGACGTTAAACGGTTTTGTCCCTGTGAGCCTTTACTCTTTCACTTTTGACTCCAGCATGAGCCAGTCTAGTGTTTCTGACAACAGCTGAGTACCAGTAACAAGTAACAATAGTCTTTACAACACTGACACTGCAAATCTGCAGTTTGACCAAGCATGTGGCCTGAACGGCTGCGAGTTCAAATCCTGTTTGTTTCCCGAAGATCCATAATCACTAATATCCCTCCAGCTATGTGCTAAATGTTCATCACCTGTCAGTTACTTTGAAACAAAAAGTTTCTGCTGAATATATGGTTTGTACGGTATGTAAGATGTACCTTTTTATAAGTCTTGGAGTTATTAACCCACAAAAGAAGGAACCGATTCTCAAGAGCTGAAACAAGTCGTTAGTAATTCCAGACTTACTTCCTGTACTAACCTACGTAGGTTTGTAATAAAAATCCCTGGATCTGGTCTTCATCGGCTGCTCGGGAACAGACTGAGCTGAAACTCGTTATGGTAGTGGGCGTTTCCTTTTCGACACGCTGACAGCGGTAGACCAATCACAACAGACTGGGACACCTGACCAATCAGAGCAGCGTATGCTCTCTGAAAGGAGGAGTTTAGAGTGAATCTTTTAGAATGGATCATTTAACGAGTCGTTTTTGACACTGGGTGGAAAAAAGGTAATGTTGCAATTTAAATTATGAGCACATTAAACCCTCACCCTTTTTTTTTATTTTATTTTTTTACCTTGAATGCATATAAATCTATTGTACGAGACCTTTAAAACAAAATTAGCCACGTTTCAAAGCCATAATGGGTGCGCTTTAATTTTCTATAAGATCAACTCATACAGTAATGATGACTTGAAGGGATTGCAGGTTTATATTCACAGGCTCATAAAAAAGTATGATGTATTGTTCTTTAATTATTGTACGGCTGCAACTAACGATTATTTTGATAATTGATTAATCGGACGATTATTTTTTTCTGATTAATCTGACTTTTTTTTAAAAAACTAAACTTTTTTTTCAATTAGATTTTGTTCATTATAATAAAATAAACCCCCAATACCCTCAGGGTATTTGTGCGTGGACTTTTAAAAAAAAAATACAAAAGGCACATACAGTTTTACTAATATAATCTTTCATTTTTACATTTAAACCTTTCAAGACGTTGGTCATTTGTCTACAGTTTGTCCAGTTTTAAGCAGCAAAACTTTAAATAATACCCAAAATATAAATAATCAAAACAAAGCTAAAATTTAGTTTTAGTGCATTGGGGGGATTTCTCCTCCGAACAAATTCACTCATGGAGAGCTGTTTCTTTCTGAAATAATTTAATAAATAAAAAACAGCAATTGAGTATGCAAGAAGCAATTTATAATGTAAATTAATATTTTCATTGTTTATAATGATAATTGCTGATGGCAACCATGATTTAATATTAAGAAATCTAAATAATATATAATTAATACAATTTTTGTTAAATTTCTTTTACACAGACATGCTGTACTTCAGATGTGACAATATAAACCAAAAATATCTCACATATATAATTCATTCTGTTATGTATATAACATAGTAGAGCCGCAGTAGATGGCATTTGAAAAACAGATCAAAGTTAACTGTAGCAGAACACAGAGAAACGCAGCAAGCTAACAGGCTTGTTTAAAGGAACAGGAAAATTATACACTAACACATAAGCATTCGATGAAAACCACTACAGTGACTAAAAATCTTTTACTGCTGCTGTTATCACCTGCTTTAGATTTACTGCTATGACTTTGTTCACACCGTGTTTAATTTAACCTGTTCTGTGGTAGCGCTATTTTAATCCATCAATATGCTGCACCAACCTGATGCCTCGATGACAAATACATCTAGTGTGACTGTCCCGAAGTTATAAACAAAGCTTTTTACACAATAGCATGGAATTAAACTAGACTATACCATTTCACATCTTCATATAATGTGGATATACTCAGGTTTTTGCTTACCGTGCTGATGTTCCACCTTCGTCCGTGACACCAACGTGTTTTCGTTTCATGTGCTCGTGCGTCACTGTGGTACTCCCGTGTCACACAACTCCACTTTTGCAAGAACATGCACGTTACCATCTTCTTTGCTGCATTTAATGTAAATGCTCCCATGCCTTAGATGACTTGGACGCACACTTTTTTTTACCGCCGGGTTATCTGTTTGCACCTGTGTTTTCATGAAAGCGACGTCATACGTAAACGCCACCCGTGACGTCAGCAGACCAACTAATCGATAATGACGATTTTCGTAATTGATTATTATCGATTAGTTGTTGAAGCCGTAAATTATTGTAATCGTAATCACTCAGTACATCGTCTATTTGCACGTATAGCATGACAAATAATTAACCGTGAAGCGTTCATCCATCCATTCCATCTTCTATACTTCTTATCCTCTTCCAGGGTCACAGGGAACCTGGAGCCTATCCCAGGGAGCATCGGGCACAAGGAGGGGTACACCCTGGACAGGGTGCCAGTCCATTACAGGGCACAATCACACACACACTCACACACCCATTTATACACTACGGACACTTTAGACACGCCAATCAGCCTACCATGCATGTGTTTGGACTGGGGGAGGAAACCGGAGTACCCGGAGGAAACCCCCGCAGCACGGGGAGAACATGCAAACTCCACACACACAGAGCCACGGTGGTAATCGTACGCCTGACCCTGGAGGTGTGAGGTGAACGTGCTAACCAACTAAGCCACAGTGCAATCAAAAAATTTTTTGAAGCGTTCGTAAAAATTTTAAATAAAATCACCCAAAACTGTATACGGTACGTCTTCATTATTGAAGATGAACTGTATGTCGATACGTGAAATTCTGGAGGGACGTCGGACGGCGTGGTGCGGGGAATGTAATGACGTGTGCTGTTAATCGAACTATGTTCTATAGCAGGGGTGCACAATACGTCGATCGTGATCTACCGGTCGATCGCAAAGGTAGTGTGGGTAGATCGCATGACGTTAAAAAAAATCACTTCAGCCCATCATCCGTCCTCGGTATAAAATGTGTCACTTGATTGACATACAGGGCAGCCAGTCATCGCCGCACATGCACATACAACGGCGCTAAGTGCTGCAAAACTCTAGCAAGCTTGCGAGTTGCCCAGTTAACCTCCAGTTTATTTCTTTTGAACTTGAGAAAGGGTTTAAAAATGAGTAAAGAAGCTGGACCAAGTAAGAAGCCTAAAACTTACCATTTCCATATGGAGTGGGAGGAGGACTTTTTTTCACTATGTCATTTTCGAAGTGCGTTTGCCTCATCTGCCAGTCTACCATCGCTATACCTAAGAAAGGGAAATACCTCCAAAAAGCGAGCTGAGAAGGAGAAAGGTGAAAGAACTAAAATCCCAGTGGTCCGGACAGCAGTCATTTTTCTCACAGCTAACTACAAAAGCGAAGGCAGCCACCGAAGCGTCATCCCGGGTGAGTCACCTCATCGTTAAGAACAAGAAGTCCTTCCGAGATGGAGAGATGGTGAAAGAGGCGTTTGTTGAAGCAGCTGACTCGCTGTTCCGAGACTTTAAAAACAAATCAGAAATACTGTTTTCGATCAAAGCTCTCCAGCTATCAAGAACCACAATTACGCGGCGCAGGGAGGTCATGGCCGAGGATTTGACCCAGCAACTTTGGAAGGACATCGCAGATTGCGAGTGTTTCTCACTGCAGTTGGACGAGTCTACAGACGTGAGTGACACAGCCCAGATGTGCATTTTTATTCGGATGGTGTTTACCGATATGACTGCGAAAGAGGAGCTGTTAACTGTACTGCCCATGAGAGAACATACACGAGGAGAAGACATATTTCAGTCTTGCAAAAACTTTATCGAGAAAACCCAGCTCCCATTGTGCAAATTGGTGTCCATCACCACAGACGGAGCTCCCGCCATGGTTGGTCGCTTGAATGGATTTATTGCCAAGTGCAGGGAGGACGATGATTTTCCGGACTTCCTCAGTTACCACTGCATAATACACCAACAAGCGTTATGCTCAAAAATGCTAAACATGAAGAGATAATGGATGTGGCAACGAAGATCGCCTGTTCTATTCGCCCCAGATCTCTTCAAAGACGGCTATTCCGCGCGCATCTGGAGAAGGCTGACTGCGACCACTCTGACTTGTTATTACACACTGACGTGAGGTGGCTTAGTCGAGGTAAATTCCTGCAACGATTTCGAGAGCTCTGTCCGGAGATAAAGGAGTTTTTCCGTGTAGCTAAACATGCAGAGTACAACCAACTAAATGACGATCAGTGGCTGCTAGATTTGGCATTTTTAACCGATCTGACCAACATGTTGAATGACCTTAATCTAGAGCTGCAAGGAAAAGAAAATACCGTGATCAATATGATCAGCTCAATTAATGCATCCAAACGAAAAATGCAACATCTCTCCTCAAAGCTGCAGGGCCATAATTTGGCAAACTTCCAGAACCTCGTGTCAGAGCTGGAGACGCAAGGGAAGTCATGTGTGCAGCTTGACAGTGCACGCTACATAGAGCAGATTGACATTTGTCTGTCAGAGTTTGACAAACGCTTTCAAGACTTTGCTTTAATCGAGCCAATCGCTACATTCATGTGCGATCCATTTCGGGAAGATGCTGAAGTTGTTTCACTCGCATCAAAAATTGCAACACTGTTTCACCTGAACTCTTCTGGAGTGGAGGATGAGATTTTGACACCACAAGCCAACATTGAGCTGAAGTCCAGAGCTCATGGACAGTTCTGTAACTTATTCACAGAGGAAAAGTACCCCAACATGAGGAAATGTGCCACCTCCTCGACTGCATTATTCGGCTCCACTTATTTATGTGAGTCAGCTTTTTCACACGTGAAGATCATACCGTTCCACCATGACTGATGATCATTTGGAAGTTTGCTTGAGGCTGGCTATCAGCAACTACTGTCTGGACCATGCATCCCTGACTGATTCCATTCAGTGCAAGTCATCAGAGTAAGGTAGGCTAATGACAAAAATGTACACAGTTGTATTGTGCAATATGGGTTCATGCAGTTATTCAAGGTACACCAGCATACATTGTACACATAAAGAATTGTCAATGTATTTATAAATAAATATATGTCTTGCATTTTTATAGTAGGTAGATCAAATTGACTTAGTCATTAGATAAGTAGCTCGCCTGCTGAAAAAGTGTGTGCACCCCTGTTCTAGTGTGTGGATTTTAGAAAGGTAATATCATCTTAAATGGAACACTAGCGCTTTTTACTAACCGGAAAGTATAAGCCGCTTCTTAGTCGACGGCGCATGATGTCATACGGACATAATGCGACGCCGCTAGCTTTAGCCTAATACCCAGAGTCACCGACACTGACTTTCTTCAGCTTACTGTTTATCAACGTTACCTTTTATTCCCAACATGACCTCAGTCTCCATCAGTCAGAGCCGAAATCGTCACGAGACTGAGGAAGAAAGTCCTCTAAGGCAGGGGGGCATTTTATATTAAACACCGCGGAGATCAAACAGTGCTGCACGAGCACAAACTTATGTTTATATCCAGAATACTCCACTGTGTGTAAGGGGCAGGGGAAACTGGTGCACGCTGCTTAAAAGGTTTAGATTAAATTAAGTTTATTGTCATTATATGTTGTATCAGCGCGCTTACAGTGTAACTTCTGTCATTTATTATAATGGAAGTGACGTGTTAGTAACGAGGCCGCGTTGCTCCATACAGTAAGATCTGTAATGTTTAATTAAAACATTATGAATAAAAGTAAACACAAGTAAAATAATGTCTAAAGGCAGTGAGGAACAGAAACCACAAGGTGCAGTGAAAGTGAGTTTTTATTATTCATTTAGGACTGTGGTTTAATTCAGTGCTTTTTGTGCATCCATAAAAAATAATTCATAAATACTTATATTATTTGTTTATTATGTTTTATTTATTTATTAAATATTTAAATGTATGCATGTGTAATTATTTATATATATATATATATATATATATATATATATATATATATGTATGTATATATATATATATTTATTTACTTTAGTTTATATTATATATGTTATTTATTTTATTAAATATTTAAATTTATTATATATTTTATTTATTTATTTATTTTAGTTTATATTATGTATGTTTTATTTATAATACATATTTATAATGAAATTCTTTTCAGTCTTATATAATTGGACTAACAGTTTAGTTTTAGTCTGAAGTTTATATTTGTAACACTCAGTTTGTGGATATTATTTTAAATAAACTACAAAAGGGGTACTGAAAGTTTGGCTCCGCATCCGATTAATCCGAAAAAATAACTACTAATTGATTATGAAAATAATCGTTAGTTGCAGCCCTACTTTATATGTTTATACAATTCAGATACTAGCCATACAAAGATGACCTTGCTCTGGGGGCCAATGTTTATCTGTTAGTAAGTCCTGTCATAGAAATAAACTCATCACTGGGACCGTTCCCAACAACACTGCGGGTCCGGGGCTAGACCCTTAAGCTGGAAAGATTATTGTGTGGAAGACCTAATGATCAATCACACCAATCACATCATTGCAGCAGAAAGAGTGCATGACGCACACACTTTCACCCAAATTTGGTATTTAGCTGATCGTGGTGACGGGACTAAGTGCCTAAGGCGACGTGATTTCTTTAGATCCCACATGAGCCCATGAAGTTCTCTAGTAGACTATTGCTGCAGATTGGACGACAATTAGTAGTTAAAAGCCCGTATGCCAGGATATTGGCCAAAGACAAAATAGTAAAAAGCACATTTTGACTATTTAATTTATGCAATGGTGAAAAAAATTGCAAAATAAATGGAAAAAAACGTGTTCGGTTTGGCCTTCGGCCAAGTTTTTCATCATATTCGGTTTTGGCTTCGGCCAAGGATTTTCATTTCGGTGCATCCCTACTAATGACCAAACGCTGATGTTGACAAAGACTGATTACGATCCCTATGATGACCAACCTGACTTGTATCTTAAACCTGACTGGGAATCAGATTCTGCCAGTGACACTAACTATGACGACCCATTGACCTCCATTTCACACCTATTGTAAATTTTCCTTTGACCAGGACGATTCTCATTTCACCCTGAAATGAGCTTGCTTGACGACAGGATACTTTATATCAGCAAAAACAGCCTTAGCGCCTTCATTATGTCTGTTTCCTGATGAATTCAGTTGAACCGTGAAAGGAGTCTGAAGTTCTGATGTATTTACAGCATTGTAATTTCTCTGTTAATTTTAGTTATATTTTATAATGATAAAAGGGGGAATGTGAGGGAAATTATTCATTTCTACTTTGTAATAAGTTTGTTCTTGTTCTGTTTCATTCTCATGTGAGGATAACGACTCAGAAGGCCATGTGATGTCACTGAGATCAGTACAGAATGTTTATCTGCTTACAGAGACACAAACATGTTCTTCTGTTCTAGGCTCGTCTAAACATCTTCTAAGATCCTGAAACAAAGCCTGTTTGAACTGCCTCAAACTGCTTCTTATCGGTACACAGAATGATGTCATGCTCTGAGTTTCATATATATAGTAGTGGTTTAGTACAAGCACTTCAGAGCGCTCTCATTAAGAGCGCTCTATTCTATTCTGCTTTATTCTATCCTGTATTAACCATCTTTCTGTAATAAACCTTTTTACCTTCAGAGGACGAGTCTGCGAATGTTGTCTAATTTCCACGATAGGTCAGAGGTCACATCAAGTACTCGGCGCAAACCTGTTAAATCTGTTAAGCGTTTATTTTAGAAACAAGCTTTTATACACATAATCAGAAGCTGTGTAACTATGAAACAGTGTGACTTCCTGTTACACAACCATCACAGATGTGTGTGTGTGTGAGTGTGTGTGCGTGTGTGTGTGTGCGTGTGCGTGTGTCTGTGTGTGTGTGTGTAAAATCTCAGTGTGTCTCATCGGTGAGGAGGTCGGACCTCTTTCTCCTGGCTCCTCCCTCTGATCCGTCCTTCTCTGGGCTTCTGGGTCCGGGACTCGAACACACACACATTCCGAGTTTTAAATGAAAGTTTTTAAGTTTAATTGAAATCACAACGCATTCGTATTGTCTGCATTTTACACTCACTCAGGAACGTCAGCACAATTCCACATCATTTCACAAAATACACTGACAAATCTAAAGAAATTATTTTTATTTTATTTATTTTTTTAAATACACTCCGACTTCTTCCCCCTTACATCTTGTCCAAAGTCGAATGCCTCTCAGTTGACATTTTATGCAATATATGCACTTGTCACAGGTGTAATCAGTGTTTTTACTATAAATAATTCAGTGAAACAATGCTGTGATCAGTTTTTGGGTCAAAAAAACCCAAAAAGCACCGAATTAAACTATAGTCCTAAATTAATAATATATATTCTGGTGTGTGTGTGTGTGTGTGTGTGTGTGTGTGTGTGTGTTGGGTTCTTTTCTGTTTTGTACAAACAGTTGTGTAATGTTTTACTGTGAAGTTTATATTTGTTACACTCAGTCTGTGGACTTTATTTTAAATAAACAAAAACAAATGGTACTGAAAGTTCGCTCCACCCCATCCGATTAATCAAAAAAATTATTGGCCAACTAATTGATTATGAAAATAATCGTTAGTTGCATCCCTAATAATAATAATAATAATAATAATAATAATAATAATACTGTTAAACAGTTCAGAAGCTCCGTGTATTGTCCTTGATACGTGAAAACTAGACAATGCACAGTAATAACACTGATGAGCTTATTATTATTATTATTATTATTATTCTACGAGAAATAAGCTCATAGCAACACTGATGAAATACACATACAGTACAAAAAAACCACACACACAAATAGAGAATGTGTTTAGCATTTTTTACATCTGCACATAATTTAGTCTGCACATAGTTTAGCAGCTGTTTTAGAATTAAAAATGTCATGTATAAATCTTTATTGGTCACATATTCAATAGAGCACAGTGAAATTGTTTTCTTCACATACCCCAACATGTCAGGAAGCTGGGGTCAGAGCACAGGGTCATGATATGGTGACCTGACCTTCTGATCAGTAAACCAGAGCCTTAACCACTAAGCCACCTCTGCCCCAGTGGTGAAAGAGACATGAATTTTCATAGCATCTAATACTTCTTACCCCACTATTTGCTAAGTACTACAAATATAGACTTCTAAACACCGCCCTTAAAAGCTTAATAACAGAATACTGCAATTTTTGGGAAATTGCCGTTCCCGAGTTTGGCCACACGAGGGCAGTCATGTTCCATCCAGCACGACACACGACGCCGCCTAAAACAGAAGGTAGGTTGTAGGTATTTTACTATTACTACTACTACTTCTAATAATGACCTCAATCGAAGTAATTAAATACGTAATGAAAATTGTCTATATAGCTGACCTCATTTTTCTACACAGTGAGTTAAAGGTGCACAACTATCAGAATCCCAGTTCATAATTGTATTTGATTGGCCAAGTAGATTAAAGTGTGCGAGGAATCCGACTCTTTTTGAGCTTATTGGACATTACACAATGCTGTAACTATCCCATTGGCACTACTTAATTGCTCATAGTTTATTTGACGAATGCAACTGCTGCGACATATTTTGCCAATCTTAAGCTCAGCTGTCATTCTGGAGGCACAGTTTTGGTTGATGCATGACATTTAGGTTCAAACACAGTGCGTACATTGACTGTAACACAGATAGTGAAAATGGAAATGGGAAAAGAGAAGGCCAGTGATTAGACAGTGCGAAGGCTGACTTTGTTTTCCTACTTGTGTGTGATGTGTGTTATGTTAGTTTCTCTTGCACAACTGTCGAAGTGCATATGCTTTCCTTGTGAGTGACACTTTTTAAGAATGAGATGAGGGTTTGAGACAATGTAGCTAATTTCGACCTTCGAGAGTCCATTATATCGTGCATTTGCGAGAGCTGATAAAGCAAGGCCTGAGCGCTGCTCTCCCACGAATGTTCAGGCTTTTGGGTAATTCTAGCAGTCTGCTAAATGCAGAGATGAGTAAATCTCAACAGGGTTGTAGCACGGTTTCTCGGGGTTGTATAATCTGAGCAATGCAAAATGGGGCTTTAGCAGCACAAAGTTATTCGTATTAAGATTGTAGCAACAGGAAGTAACTGAAAATGGTATTCTAGTAGCATGTAGAAATTCGAACTAAGGTTCTAGAAGCACATAAAAATTCTAAATACTTTTGTAGTAGCATGTAGTCATTCAAAACAGTGTTCCAGCAGCACAAAGTCATTCAAAAGAATGTTCTAGCAGCATGGAATACAACACACACACACACACACAAGGCAATAACGGAGCTGGGATAAAGGGCATTAGGGTGACTGTGCTCATTAGGGTCAGGGAGGAATCGGACCGAGCTAAAGAGGAGGATGGGCTGGCTGGTGCTAACTAGGCGCACCTGTTTGGCCCGGGACTACAAGAGCAGAGCGCCGCGCCGCGTACGAGGAGCGCCAGCCCGAGTGGCGAAGCCCGGACGCTGGCAAAGACAGAGGGAGTCTTCTGACCTACACCTATAATCACATTTTCTTGTTGGACATGCTTTCTCCCCTACAACTAACAATGTCTTACTCTTGTCTTTGCTGCTCTGTTCAGCTCTTCCTACTTTCCTACTGACTGTTTCCCACCCACCTAGTCAACTTTTATTCAGCATTTGTTCTTTTTATCTAGACTTTAAATTTATTTACTCTTCACCATCTATTCATATACTTTCAGTTTGAATGAAAGTGAGCACATGTGATTTCTAGCATGCTAGCCGTGTTAATGAATGATAGCTACCATGCAAAGTTTGCTCCAGTCGAAGAATAGCTTGTTTCTCTATGAATGTGACTGTTGTGTAAACTTCTCCTTTGAAACTGCTTTATCCTCTTTACTCTGAAGCTAAAATTTAGTCTATATGATTAATGTGTGGGATTTTAGCTTGTTCTTATGAAATGGGGGTTTGACTCCTGCACTTATGTTGCTTTTTTCTAAAGCCTACAAACATTTGCAGTATCTGCCACAAGCTCTCCCATTTTCTCCAAACTACTGAATTTGTGATGCAACAAACTTTTTTTGGACAAACAGTTTTGAGCCTTTGCTTTTATTTCTTTTAACTATATGCTTTGAGAACTAATAATTTTCCCCCAATATCTGATTTTAACTATTGTGCTGATAGGTCATTAAGGCTTGAACCTTATGAAAACTTCATTAAGACTGATTTGCTAGCCTAAGCTCAATCGGTTTTGTCCGATCTAATCCACAAACTGAGCAGGAGTCACACCCGACTCCACCTGTTTAATCGGTCGATCTTGACTTTCAATAGACTCGGGTGTGGCTTCTGCTTGGTCAGAATGAAAACCTGCACCTGAGTTCTGAGTCCTGAGTTCCTGAATACTAGATGTTCATACTAAATTACTACAGTCTTTCACTTATCCCAGTATTTTTAGATAGTTTATTAGGGGACAGTGCATTTTCCCAGATGTTTTTTCCCCAGCAAGTTCTTTAGTGTCATGTTTTGCATTCCAATTCACATCTCTAGCTCAGTTCTCTCCTCCTGATATCTTTTGCAGTCTAACAGAATGTGTTTTACCGTCTCTTGTGTATTGCAGTGTGTGCAGAGTCCAGTGGGGTGTTTTCCTATTCTGTGTAACGTTAGATTTAAGCCAGCATGAACTATTCTAAGACACATAATTATCATCTCTTCCTTTGGGTTCCTGCTTTGCCTCATACATATGTCCCGGTATTCCTGCCGTATTTTATGTGTCCCTTTATAATGGTTTTAACATCTGCTCTACTTAATGGTACTTGTATATCAACTGTTTCATGCTTTATCAATCTTTTTGCCAGTACATCCACAGTTTCATTTTCTTCCACCCCTACATGTGCAGGAACCCAAAAGAAGGAAACATTCAGCTCCCTACCATGGAGTATGAGGAGCAGATAAAATATTTGTTAACCAATGTCTTGTCTACATGATGTTTTCCCAGACTGTATATTTGATAGTGCAGATAGACTGTCAGAAGCTATAGCGACATCTTAGTTCTGATTATTTTTTTCCGACCGCTGCAGTGACAATAGGACTCCTGATAGTTCTACGGTGTACTGATAAATGATCGGTCGCTCATTTTTTGACTGCTACTTCACGAGGAATGAACAAAGCCACACCGGTGTGGCCAGTCTTGAGCCATCTGTATATGCAAGTCATTTATCCTGATAATGGTCCATATATTTTTGAAGTATTATCCACTGTGGTGCTATTTTAGATTCCTCTTTTAATATTTGTTGTAATCTTGTATCTACAGATGGTTTTATGAATTTCCAGGGTGGTACAGTTCACCTCAATGGGGCTTTCTTGTAGCTGGCTGAGGCCTGCATTTTGTGCCTTTACATTTCTTACCCATCCCAAACTCTTAAAGAAGTTAGTCCTATAAAACTCTGAGCATTCTTGGGGTACACCCTGCTATGCCCTCATAGATTTATCCAATATAAATCACAGCATCTCTCCTGTCTCGACCTGTAACGCAGTCACTGGTGATGATTTAAATGCTCTAGTACAGATCCAGAGTTCTTGCGCCTGTTCCACGTCAAGCTTTTTAAGATTTTTAAGATACATTAGGCGACCGTAATCAAAGACAACTCTTGTAAGAGCCTGATAGATATTTATGAGCGATGCCCTACTTGCTCCCCGGTCTCAGAACATTATTCATCTTTTTACATTTGTTCTGAATTTTATCAATATGCTGACACCAGGTAAACTTCTCATCAAAAAGCTCTCCTAAAAATCTCACAGCCTTGACCTGTTCAAGATCTTGCCTGTACAGTTTCAGTGGTGCTGTTTTATGACGTTTAGAAAAACATATACCTTGTGATTTTGAAATTGATAGTTTAAAACCCTATTCATTTGCCCACTGTTCTACTTTCCCTATTGCTTGTTGCATTTTCTTTCTTACATATTCTATATCCCGACCCCTAACCTCGTCAGCTGCATAAAGCGACTTACCTATATTTTCTCCGACCTGATCAAATGTCTTTAATCATAATATTAAACAGTATTGGGCTACATACACTGCCTTGTGGGGTAAAATTTTCCACTGCATACCTATTTGAGTACTCTGCACCTACTCTAACTTCTATTGGCCTTCTGTTCAGGAAGTCTAATACCCAATTATATATATATCTTTCCGTTTATTCCTAATTCGTCAATTTTAATAAGAAGTCCATCCTTCCCAAGGGTATCGTACATCTTTTCGACATTGAAAAATACAGAGATGACACTTTCTTTGTTAGTTCGAGCTTTCCTAACTTCTGGCTCTAGGCATAAAATGGATTCTACCATTCTCCCCCTCCCTTTACGAAATCCTGACTGATACGGTGAGAGAAGAACTTTACTTTCTATATAGTGATCTAATCTATCTGTTATCATCCTCTCTGTAGTTTTCCCTGTGACGTTAACACTGTGGGTCTGTAACTTGACGGATCTGACTGTATTTGCCGGGTTTGAGTATTGGAACCGTTTCCGTGTTAGTGGCATTTTTCCTGTATTCCATACCATATTGAACAGTCTTAATAATACATCAAGCGTGATGTCTCTCATGTGGCCTAACATGCTATAGCATGTACTGTACTTCCCTGATGTCGTTTGCCGTGCATTTGATATAACTCTTTTGAACTCAAATAGAGTAAATGGCAAGTCCTTCTTTCTACTATCCCTGGATTTTGGGCAAGTGTCTGATCTCTACACTGCTTGGCTGTTGAGGATAGGTTTTCAGTACTGTGGAGCTTCACAAAGGTTTTTACCAAAAGTTCTGTTTTTTTCTGCATTGCTGATTGCATTTTTATTGTTGCTATTTAACACTGGTATTTACACACTGTTTCTTATTCCACTCATTTTCCTAATTGTTCTCCATATGTCCGATAGCTGGGTTTCTCTTCCAATTTTACTACAGAATTGTCTCCAATATACACGTTTGGCTGATCTGATTGTTTTCTTACCTACTGCTTGCGCCATTTTATAGTTAATCAAAGTTTCCAGTGTACGGTGAGCTTCGAGTTTCCTAAAAGCTTTATTTCTCTTTTTAATTGCTACAGTACAGCTCTCATCCCACCGTGGCACGCTCTTTCTTCGTTTACTTCCTATCTTTTTTGGCATTGTTTCTTCATCTGGTCGTATAATGGCCGTGGTCACTTTTCCGTTCGTTTCTTCGACATCTGTTATATCCTTATTCGCTAATCCCACACGTTTCATTTCGCTCTACGTTTGGAACATCTGCTGGTCGGCTTTCTCTAACTTCCACCTTGGCGTTCTCGCTACCTACTGTCGAATGGTCTAAACCCTCCCGGGTGTTGATTCCTGCAATTTCAGTTGACGTTATTGTCAGATCGATAGCGCTTTCTGCATTATGTGAACTACAATACCACGTGTCCTTCCCGTCATTAACACATACCAAATTTTTATCGTGTATAAATTCCTCGATCACTGATTCATTTATATCTGTATTCTTACTCCCCTGTATTGTGCTGTGTGTGTGTGTGTGTGTTAAAATCCCCACACCGTACTAATTTCCCTCACGTCAACCCACATACTGCATTTGGTGTATCGGTGCTCTGTCTATTACGGGGATTGTAAAAGTTGAATATCGTTATACTGTCTTTTCCTGTCCGTATTTTGACTACCACAGATTCGTGTTCTTTCCCTTTATTGATTAGATTATATCTCACATCATTTCTTACAAAAGTTGCTACCCCTCCACCTTTACCCTTTTCCCAATCATTTCTGATTGTACACAGCAAATTTTAAAGTGTTATTTTTACACTCACAGTGTTAAAATTAACACTTATCAAGAGTTTATATAGGTCCACACTAAATAGAGTTCAATTTACACTTTCAGTATTGTTTTTTTTTCTACACTCTCATAGTGTTGAACAAGCACTGTAAGTGTTCACTGTTAGCACCATTGGTGTAGTTTTTTTACTCCTCACAGGCTCCATTTACACTAAGAAAGTGTTGAATCTACAGTAAATGTGTCAATAGCTCAACCTAATGGAGTTATTTTCAACACTAGTGTAATTAAATGTGATCTACACCCTGTCTGCCTAAAAATGCAGACCTTTAAAATGTGTGTACTCGTCAATAAAAGAACAGCTAACACATCAGTTGCTGTATAAGGTTGAACTTTTATTTTCAACACAGTATCTTAGATGTAACAAACCAGCATGAATTGAGGTGCAATATATTCACCTCATAGTGAATATATTCATCTGACCCATTTGGACCCTGTAGATCAAAAGGCATGTAGAACTTCAAACTCCGGGCTTTTACAAGTTCACCCAAGTCACATACTGTCGGCTACAGCCACGCTGAGCACATAATAACTTAACTTAACTTAAATAACTTCAAGTTCACCCAAGTCACATATATGTACTTTAAATGCATGGTGATGCTCTGAGAAATGTTCTGTGAAAAGTTTGTCCACAAAACTGTCGGCTACAGCCACGCTGCGCACATAATAACTTAAACTTTAACGAAGGATAGAAACTGTGCGTGACTCTCGTGGCTTTGCATGCAGACTTTGACAACAGAAACACTAACATTTAACCTAGTTCAAAAGCTTTGCACGCAATTCCTTTACTCTGGGAGACTCACTGGTAATACCAACATCAATGTTGTAGATCGTAGTCTGCAGGAAGGTAAAGATGTTGACAAGGGCTTCCTCATATGACAGGTTGAACACATAGTGGACTTTGAAGAGTTCATCTATCGCACTCAAGGAGCTGGTTCCTGTGCAAGGGATGAGGTGCTTATCCACTACCACGTAGAATTTGTCAGTCCTGCCCTTGATCCTTCCTAATGCCAGTAGAGACGGCTGGAGGCCCTCCCTGGCACTGAGATGGCCTTCAATACTGGTGGATGACTAGAAAAAAAACCCAGCAACGATAAAAACTAGATTAAAAATACAAAATACACCAATTACGATGTGCAATGACGAAATCCCTGAAATGTGGTCCTTGACACATTCAGACATTGTGATGAAAAATGTGCTATAATCATAACTAGGAAACACAACAAACCTTAATTCAATATGTGCAAAATAACGCCAGTTCGTATCATTCTTTATGTATTACTGCAACAGGACAACTTCATCAAAGGAATATTTCAACCAAAAAAGAAAGTTCTTATGTGACTTTCTTTCTTCATCTGAACACAAAGAATTTTCAAAGGAAATTCGAGTTCTGTAAGTCAATAGAATGCACATGAATGGGTGCCATCTTTTTGAGAGTCCAAAATGTACATTTAGACAGTGTCACAGTAATAAAAGAACAGTTATTCAAAGAGCTCACAAGCTGTACACTCACTACTTTACACTGTAGCAAAGTGTCATTTCTTCAGTGTTGTCACATGAAAAGGTATAATCAAATATTTCCAAAAATGCGAGGGGTGTACTCACTTTTGTGAGATACTGTATATATATATATATATATATATATATATATATATATATATATATATATATATATATATATATATATATAATGTGTGTGTATGAGAGAGAGAAATATAGAAGTATGTTTCTACTAAAACCGTCTTCTAACTCGTTTTAAACAAACACATTAAATAATATTTAGTACAGTGCACATACATTATATATATATATATATATATATATATATATATATATATATATAGACACAGAGAGAGAGAGAGAATATCCAAAAATAGGGAAGAAGATTTCAAAGATAAGGTCATGTCTACAATTATTAAATTACAAAAACAATTATCATGGACGGGACAAAAGGGATGATGGATGAAATGTATGTATGATGTAATAGCTCTTGCCCAGAAATCCGCTTCTAGAAAACTGCCGTTCCCGAGTTTGGACACACGGGGGCAGTCAAGCTCCATCCAGCACAACGCCGCCCGAAACAGAAGGTAGGTTTGGGCTATTTTACAGACACAGTTCATTACTGTGCATTGTATTGTTCGGACATAACCACAATTAACGGCTCATCTATAAAAACAAACATTATGTAATACTCATAGGACTATATTTATCATGAAAATGCAAAATAAATAACCAACCTTTTTCTAATGTCGATAGTATTATTATTATTGTTCCTTCTCCCTCTGTACCACGTTCTAATACTTAAACTGCCCAAGAAAGAAAGTTTGCTGTTTTCTGAGACGATGAAGTGGCTCTTAAAAGAGCCTTTGTGGGTGTTAGACGGAGATGTGGTTTAAGCGCGTTCTCCGCGAATACGGCGGGCCAGCTGAATATCCTTGGGCATGATAGTCACTCTCTTGGCGTGGATAGCGCACAGGTTGGTGTCCTCGAACAGACCGACCAGGTATGCCTCGCTCGCCTCCTGCAGGGCCATGACGGCCGAGCTCTGGAAACGCAAGTCGGTCTTGAAGTCCTGAGCGATTTCTCTCACCAGGCGCTGGAAGGGCAGCTTGCGGATGAGCAGCTCAGTAGACTTCTGATAACGGCGGATCTCCCTCAGAGCCACGGTGCCAGGCCTGTAACGGTGAGGCTTCTTCACGCCGCCGGTAGCCGGCGCGCTCTTGCGGGCAGCCTTAGTGGCGAGCTGCTTCCTTGGCGCCTTGCCACCGGTGGATTTACGGGCGGTCTGCTTGGTTCTTGCCATAGTGTCGAGCTCTGTACTACACGGATAGAAAAACAGAATAAACGGCGCGCTCGAACGCGGCCTTTTTAAGCCATAACGCCGCCCTGCGCTGATTGGGCGTCTCGAACGCGCTCGTCTGCTATTCGATAGAATGTTTTACGTCACCTTTGACTATTGGACCGTCTTCTCTACCACCGTTCGAAACACAAGACGCCCGCCACAATTCTATTCTATTGGCGCTCTCTCTAACACAAATGCTTTGTTCATTAGGAATACACACAACGCCGTCACAAACCATTTTCACTCCTCAGACTTCATTTAACCAGCACGCTAACTGCTATTGTTCTTGTAGTCATTATTTAAATATGGTATCAAATCATGACTACAAAATTACCAAGTCCTTTTTTATTTATAAATATGCTGTCTTAGAAGTGCACTTTCACCCCTTAGATTTCATTTACGCAACAGGCTAACTACCACTATTATTATTATTATTATTACTTAACGTTAATTACATAATTATTAGTAAAGTATAACGCTTCTGTTTTCATTTCGAACGTGCTGACTTTCTAGTGCACACTTTCAGTAGAAAAACGGGTGTAAAATTGCACTTTTGAAGCAGAGATGGTGGCTCTTAAAAGAGCCTTTGGGTACTGACAAAGCAGCGGTGGACGAGTTTACTTGGTCTTAACGGCCTTCTCAGTCTTTTTGGGCAGAAGCACAGCCTGAATGTTTGGCAGCACACCACCCTGAGCGATGGTCACTCCGCCGAGCAGTTTGTTCAGCTCCTCGTCGTTACGCACGGCGAGCTGCAAGTGGCGGGGAATGATACGGGTCTTCTTGTTGTCACGGGCGGCGTTACCGGCCAACTCCAGGATCTCAGCGGTCAGATACTCCAACACTGCGGCCAGGTAGACCGGAGCGCCGGCACCGACGCGCTCGGCATAGTTGCCTTTACGCAGAAGCCTGTGCACACGTCCCACGGGGAACTGAAGTCCAGCCCTGGATGAACGAGTCTTGGCCTTAGCTCTAGCCTTTCCGCCGGTTTTTCCTCTGCCACTCATCTTGATGCTCAGATCTGTTCTAACAACAACTCCTAAATGAACGTTACACCCCGAGCTCTCCGTGATATAGACAAAACGGCCACTCTCTTATTCGCTAAGAACGCAGTGGCACATTAGCCAATCACAAACAGGCCGTCGAATTCCAGCGTCACCCCTCCCACCCCTGTTTGTGTGTGTGTGTGAATGTGAGAGAGAGAGAGCGAGCGCGCGAATGAAAACAGACAGAAGGGAATATTCATACAAAAGCACGAAGTAACAACTACATACTGAATTTATTTATTCTTATCATTAACATTGATTTATTATGTATCAATATGTTATCCTACATATTCTGTGATCGTTTTGGAGATCAGGAATGACGTTAAGGAATCACGATCAGGATTCTATTCTACTGTACTAAAATCAGTATCAGCTTGTGGTTATGTATACATATGTAGCAGATATGTGTATCCATACTATTGTATGTTTCTAACGTGTACTGCTTTGATTCCATAAAGCTTGACTGAACATGAATTGTCGCTCTTTAAAGGAAAATATGGGTGGCTCTTAAAAGAGCCGTTTAAGGAACAAAAGCATGAAAGACACAAACGTCTTTACTTCTTTTTGGGTGCTGCCTTCTTCTTCGCCTTTGTCGCTTTAGGCTTTGCGGTCTTGGGCTTGAAAGCTTTCGCTTTCTTGGGGCTCTTGGCTGCCTTTTTAGGGGTCGCGGGCTTTTTCGCCTTCTTCGGGCTCTTGGTGGCTTTCTTTGCGGCGGCTGTAGGCTTCTTCGCCTTCTTAGGAGACTTCTTGGCCGCGGCGGCGGGTTTCTTGGCTGCTACCTTCTTGGGCTTCTTAGTAGCGGCGGGCTTTTTCGCTTTGGGCGCGGCTTTCTTCACGGGCTTCTTGGCTTCGGTCTGCTTCTTGTTCAGCTTGAAAGAGCCAGACGCGCCGGTCCCTTTGGTCTGCACCAGAGTGCCTTTAGTCACGAGACCCTTAACGGCGATCTTGACGCGAGAGTTGTTCTTCTCCACATCATATCCGCCGGCAGCCAGCGCTTTCTTCAGAGCAGCGAGAGACACGCCACTCCTCTCCTTAGACGAGGAAACGGCTTTGACGATCAGCTCGCCGATGCTAGGGCCGGCTTTTTTTGTTCTCGAAGCTGCTTTCTTCTTGGGCGCTTTGGCCGGCGCGGCGGCGGGAGCGGGTGCGATTTCTGCCATCTCTCTTGAAACTACGTAGAATACACGAGTCGTACGCTGTACGTTAGTGTGTAACACAGGATCCTCCCTCCCCGCGGCGGCCGGGGGGCTGGTCTTAAAAACAGATATGAGAGCGTTGTAGACTCAACTCGGGCGCCGCTGAATGAATGCACGGACGCGGCGCGCGCTCAGATGTGTTTTCTCATGGCATTTCTCGGTGAAAATCCCACTCGCAAGACGAGATTCAACACGTTGAAGCACACGCTGAGCGAGGACGGGCTTTCTCGTTTCTCCCGTGGCCCGGCCCGGCCGGCTAGAGAGCAACAGTCTCGCGCAGCGCACATGAAAAGGCGCGGCGCGCGTTGTACTCAAGCCGGCGGGCTGCGCACTTGGTGCGATGTGGTGTGTAAAAACGGGCGAAAAGCAGGCACGGCCGTCGTATGCGTTCTGGGCCGAGTTAAAGAGGAGCCTTGTGAACGAGCCTGATGTCTTTGCAGCTGTCGAGTGGTGTGTGTAGTATCGGAAGCAGAGCGCGTTGGGGGCCGTGTAAAGCACAGCGCGCGTGACTATAGGCTCCGCTATAGCCTTGTGTGTGTGTGTGTGTTGTATTCCATGCTGCTAGAACATTCTTTTCAATGTCTATGTGCTACTAGAACATTCTTTTGAATGACTTTGTACTAATGTCACATTAGTTCGAATGACTAGGTGCTACTGTGACATTAGTTCAAATGACTACGTGCTACTGCAACAGTTAGAACAGAGATGCCCAAACTACGGCCTGTGGGCCAAAGTTGGCCCGTGGTGACTTGATTTGGCCCGCCATGCCATATGTGAGAACTGGGGAAGGGGGAAATTTAATTGATGCTGATCTTCATTTCTAATTTAACATTTTTTTTTATTTATTTTTGAGCTACAAAAATGTAAATTGAAATTAAATGTAGAGAATAAGAATTAGAATTTTATTTAATGTACATGCATACTTCAAGGCCAGCATGCATTGCGACAGTCAACAAACAGGTAATAATGGAGAGATCCAGGCACTGGCACACAGACAAGAGGAAATTTAAAAAGATTTGGCAAGTTGACGACTTATTTACTGAAATCAATTCAAAGGCAGTGTGTCTAGTTTGCAAGCAGTCAGTTGCTGTTTTGAAAGAGTACAAAATCCGTCATTATGAAACAAAACGTTCTTCAGCTTTCTCAAAGGACAGCGGCGAGGCATGAAAACAGAAGGCTAACGAGCTGCTTGCTAAACTTCGATCTGAGCAGAGCGCGCTGCTACATCCTTCATCAGCTCAAGAAAGTGCCACACGGGCCAGCTATCAGATTTCCTGTATTTTACATCAAGAACAGCTATGTGCCCAATCCATCGGGCTTGTGGATGTGATGCGTGACGTCGTCAAAATTGTGAATGATATACGCTCCAAGGCGCTCTCTCTCACCTGCAGTTCAAGGTACTGTTGGATGAGATGGATGTGCTATATGGTGATGTGTTGTACCACCAGGAGGTTAGATGGCTGAACAGAAGAAAAGTTCTCAGGAGATTTTTTGATCTGCGTGATGAGATCAGAGCTTTTCAGGAAAGCAAGATTGGTAGTATTCAAGTGCCCATGGATAAGAAATGGTTTTCTGACCTGGCTTTCCTGGTGGACGTCACAGAGCTGCTCAATGTTTTAAATGTTCAGCTCCAGGGAAAAGACCAGATTATCACCCAGCATTTTTATCACGTCAGAGCCTTCAAACAAAAACTACTGCTGCTCAGAAGACATCTCTCAGCAGCTAACATTCACAATTATAATATTCACCATAGTTTTATGTGCAGTTATTGTTATTATTAATACTTATATTTAGTTAGCATTTATATCCAGTGGTGTCAGCTTTGGGTTTTTTTGTTAATCAAGCTGATAAATTTTGTGTCAAAGTTCTCTTAAATGATCATGATTTAATTTCCTTGTTTTGTCAGTTATTTATTCTATTTTCCTCCCTCTCTCTTCTTTCACTCCCCATCTCACACTGTTCCTCTCTCTCATCTCCACATCCAGGAAATGTAGCCCATTTTCCCTGTTTTAGAGAGGCAGGCATGATGAAAGAGAAGGTACCTGAGTATGATGCTGTTCTCAGCAACCTTTTCCAGGAGTTTGACAGTCGCTTTGAGGACTTCAGACACAATGCTTCTGACTTTGAGTGGTTTGTTCAACCCTTCACCATCAGTGTGGACACAGTCAGTGATGATCTACAGATGGAACCAATTGAGCTTCAGTGTGATTCAGAACTCAAACACAAGTTCAGGTCCCTTCCCTTGACAGATTTCTACAAACGTGTCCCCACAAACAGGTACAAGTGATGCTGTCTCTGTTTGGCAGTACCTACCACTGTGAACAGACTTTCAGTCTGATGAACTTAAACAAGTGTAAACTGAGATGCAAACTAACTGACTCTCACCACCATAATATCCTGACTTTGACAGTAAGTCCACTGCATCCCAATTTGGAAAAATGTTTGAAAAATAAGGACCAGCTTCATGTGTCTCATTAGAGGTCACTGATATTGCAGGCATGTGGCTGTATTGCTTATACCTTGAATAGTTGTATTAGGTATTGAACATGTATTATAAATGGGATTGGTTCTATGTTTTAATTATACTATAAGTTTCATTGAACTATAGAACTCTGAAAATAAAACTGCATTAGTGAAGCAGATACAGACTAACATTTTCTATTAATTTATTTATTTCTAAATATTACGAAATGATAAATGAGAACCATGGCAACTTTAATTTTAATATAATACAGTTTGGTATAATGCAACATTTAGTTTTGGCCCACAGCCCTCAATCAAGTTTGATTTTTGGCCCTTCACAGGAAAAAGTTTGGGCACCCCTGATTTAGAATTTAGAAAAACCATTTTCAACTACTTCCTGTTGCTACAATCTTAATACGAATAACTTTGTGCTGCTAAAGTCCCATTTTGCATTGCTCAGATTATACAACCCCGAGAAACCGTGCTACAACCCTGTTGAGATTTACTCATCTCTGCATTTAGCAGACTGCTAGAATTACCCAAAAGCCTGAACATCCGCGGGAGTGCAGCGCTTCAGAAGTCCCCCTCCCCCTCACACACACACACACACACACACACACACACACACACACACACACACAGCGTGAGAGGAAAAGCGAAAAAGAGGAGCTTGCTCTTTGTATGAAAAGTGGGTGGCTCTTAAAAGAGCCGTTGGGTTGATGAAGACGGCGGTAACGCGCTTTACTTGGAGCTGGTATACTTGGTGACGGCCTTTGTACCCTCGGACACGGCGTGCTTGGCCAGCTCGCCGGGAAGCAACAGGCGCACGGCGGTCTGGATCTCCCTGGAGGTGATGGTGGAGCGCTTGTTGTAGTGAGCCAGACGAGAAGACTCACCCGCGATGCGCTCAAAAATATCATTCACGAAGGAGTTCATGATGCCCATGGCCTTGGATGAGATGCCGGTGTCAGGGTGCACCTGCTTCAGGACCTTGTATACGTAGATGGCGTAGCTCTCCTTCCTGGACTTTCTGCGCTTCTTGCCTCCTTTGCCGGCCGTCTTGGTCACGGCTTTCTTTGATCCCTTCTTGGGCGCGGTCTTAGATGGATCTGGCATAACGCTGCTTCTCGAATAAACGAACAGAGAATGACTGGCGCCCGCCTCGCGCCCGCTCTATTTACAGACCCACATGCTAATGACGTCCAGACAAGACACCTTTTTTTGATTGGACAAAATTCGATATCTCCTCCTGCATGGCACTTCCTACTGCTCCTCCCTCCTCCGCTACGCATTGTTTCCCTTCCCGCCGTTGTACTTTCGGTGCAACGTGCACTATGAAAAAACAATTGGCTTGAAAAAATTTATATATATATATATATATATATATATATATATATATATATATATATATAGAGAGAGAGAGAGAGAGAGAGAGAGAGAAAGAGAAAGAAATGCGGAAGTAAGTTTCTACTAAAACCGTCTTGTAACTCATTTTAAACACGTTATAATATTTAATACTGTGCATATAAATGTATAAAAAAAATAAAGTGTGCAAAAAAACAAAAATAAGTTGTCTCTTTTTATGTACACAGATAGAAGTTCTTATCTATCACTTTTACTACTTGTGTAGAGCGTTTGATACCTTATGCTCGACAAAAGAAAAAAAAAACTTTGACCCCCCCCCCTTCGCTCTCTCTCTCTTATATTATATATGCATGTATGCGTGTGTATGAGAGAGAAATATAGAAGTAAGTTTCTACTAAAATCATCTAAATTGTTTTAATCAAACAAGTTACAATATTTAATACTACACATATATATATACATATATATATACATATACATATATATACATATACATATATATATATACATATACATATATATATATACATATATATATACATATACATATATATATACACATATATATATATATATATATATATATATATATAGAGAGAGAGAGAGAGAGAGAGAGAGTGAGGTTATTACAAAAAAAATACAAATAGATCTACCACTTATGCTACTTCTGTACAGCGTTTGATGCCTTATGCCTCACGAAAGAAAAAGCCTTTTTTTCCACACGGAACAGCTCTTTTTCTAGACCTGTGGGTGGCTCTTAAAAGAGCCGTTGTATTCGCGTCGTTCGGTGTTAGAGCGTTTAACCACCGAAGCCGTACAGAGTGCGTCCCTGGCGTTTCAGAGCGTACACCACATCCATGGCGGTCACAGTCTTTCTCTTGGCATGCTCGGTGTAGGTGACGGCGTCGCGGATCACGTTCTCCAAGAACACCTTCAGTACACCACGAGTCTCTTCATAGATCAGACCAGAAATACGCTTTACACCACCACGGCGAGCCAGACGGCGAATAGCCGGCTTGGTGATCCCCTGGATATTATCGCGAAGCACCTTGCGGTGACGCTTAGCGCCTCCTTTGCCGAGTCCCTTACCACCCTTGCTTTTTTTTTTTTTTTTTTTTAATGAGTTTTATTGAAATTATGCAAAATTCACAATCTTACACAAGTCATATTCAGAAAGAAAGGGAGAAAAAAAACAAAAAACAAAAAACAAAACAAACTTACATAGTCAAAGTACAATTACACGCAAATATTGTCCCACACTGAAGAGTCTTTAAACCAAGATGTGCTGCTTTTTAGTCTTCTTAGCTCTTTTTGAATGTCCTTGAATACAACATCACTGGATATAAACGTTTGATTTATAGTCATTCTACACCTTGTTTTCCAGAGTTTAGATTTAGTCAAACATATTATGAACCAAATGAAGTCATGCTTGGTCTTGCTACAATTTTCTTTAAAAATGCCATAGAAAATTGAGTTCATATTTATTTCTATATTGAGACCAATGATTTTTAATTTAGCCCATGTTTCTTTAGAGCGATAACACTCTAACAGGAAATGTTCGAGTGTTTCCTCTTCATTACAATTAGGCATCGGGCATTTACTGGTTTTTACAAAACAGCTCCATTTTACAACCGCTCTTACTGGGAGCCTTCTTACAGCGACTAACCAAGTTGTATCTCTCAGGTGTTCCGATAGGATTTTATTCTGTAAATTTTGGAGACATTCTTTGTTTTGGTCTTCCTCCAAATTTCTGAAAGCCACAGGGTTACTATAAACTCGATCAACAATTAAAAGATATATTTCTTTGCTTGAGTCTTTCACCCAATCGATGTTTAGATCTTTAAATTTGTTAGTGAAGTCGGAAAACATCAGTTTATAATACGGAATTCCTTTCCTTGATGGACCTTTTTTAGATTTCCAGTTAGAGATGTTCCCTATCCATTCGGTTTGCCTGGCAATACCACTCGCGATGATTTTGCACACTGCTATTTTAGTTTTTAGGGATATATCGACAGCCCCAAGGCCTCCCAGTTCCCTTCTCTTAAAAAGGAGCTCACGTTTTGTAACCTCACGAGTCGTATCCCATATGAAATTACAGCATATTTTATGAAGTCTTTTTATCCAAACTTCTGTCGGAGGTAAGATGCATGATAAAAACAGTATTTTTGATAATAGAAAAGTTTTAATAATATTTATTCTAGTTTTATAACTTAGATTACACGATTTCCATTTATCAATTTCATCTTGTATTATTTCTTCTTTTTTTGACCAGTTATGGTCGACACAGCCATTATTATCTATATATATACCTAAAACCTTTAATTGCTGAACTTCTGGGACATCTATGGGAAATTTGTTTTTTTCATTTCCAATCCAGACACATTCCGTTTTAGCTTTATTTAAGGAGGCTCCAGAGACTTGCTCATACTCGCTAAAATATTCAAAGATGATGTCTAGTTCTTGTTTAGATTTCACAAATACAGTTATGTCATCAGCATAAGCAGAGATCACGACTCTGTTCTTTCCTATTTGAAGACCCTTAAGTCTATGATCATCTTGGATTTTTTGTACAAGTGGGTTTATAGATAAAATATATAGGCTGCACTCAGAGGGCACCCTTGCTTTACACCCCGCATAACTTCAAATGGTTCAGTCAAAGAACCGTTAACATTTACTTCAACCGTCGATTTAACATAAAGGCATTTAATCATGTTTATGAAATTTTCAGGGAATTGATACAGTTTTAAAATCTCCCACAAATAGTCTCTTGAGATATAGTCAAATGCTTTTCTTTGGTCCAAAGCCACAATGTAAAAACTGTCACCATTTTTATCAAAAACTAGTTCTCTTAATGTGTTCAAGTTGTCCCACATAAATCTTCCCTTTATTGCACATGTTTGTTGTTTAGCTATTATTACGTCCAAATAGTCACTCATCCTGTTCATAATGATCTTTGCAAAAATCTTATAATCGACATTCATTAGGGTGAGATGTCTCCAGTTGTTGATATCACACATTTCACCCTTTTTATACAACAAGGATAAAACGCCTTCATAGAACGAGTCATGCATGTAACCTCTAGCGATCCCATCATTGAAGGCTTGCGTTAATAATTTAGCCAAATCTATGGCGCATGCATGATAAAAATCAGACGGGAGACCATCTTTCCCTGGAGACTTTTTTAAATTTAATTGTTTAATGGCATCAACAACCTCAGCCTCTTTTATTTCCTCACCTAAGCTCTTGGAAGGCGGGTCAACACTATTTTTTACATTCAAAAAGGTTTTTAGAAGTTTAGCATCTATTTCAATTGAGTTATACATGTTTGAACAAAGGATCCGAACAGCATCTCTGACATCTTTAGGATTTTTCGCTATAGTTCCATTATCTGTTTTAATGGCTTCGATATATTGGGCTTCTTTCCTTTTATTAAATAGTGAAATTGCTTTTGTTTGATTTAGAAGTTCATCGGAAATTATTCCTGCTCGGACTTGAATGTTCAGTAAAAACTCATTATTTAAAGTTTCTATCTCTTTTTTTCAAATCCTTTAAGTTGTTTTCCTCACTTTCATCTCTTGTATTTTTTAGTTTTAGGTTTATATATTGTGTCATAATTGTATTGTACTTCTCATTTTTTTCTTTATTAAAACATAGACATTTGTATTTAAGAAATGTTTTAATCTGGATCTTAAAAACTTCCCACAAATCACAATAATTGGTAGTGAGGATATCTAAAGTTTTAATCCTATTAATTTCTTCTTTTAATTGTATAATCAATAAAGGACTTTTCAAAATTTGTGTTTTAATTTCCAATAGTTTCTTCTTTCTTCATTTTTAAATCTGATGCCACATATAACTGTCAAGTGGTCCGACTCAACCAAGAGTTTTGTTGTATAAAATTTTGCCTCAAAATTATTATTAATATATATCCTGTCAATTCTAGTTTTACATGTTTTATCAAACCTCGTGAAGTCCACTTTCTCTGGATATAATGTCCTAAATATGTCGGTGAAATGCTGTTCATTCATTATAGATCTAAGGACACCACCTTCTCTCCTAATTTTACATATTTTGGAAGAAATTTTATCATTATCATCTGTGATTGTATTAAAATCACCGCATACAATGGTATAGAAACCGACACACAGGAGCATTTTAAGCTTTTAAAAAGCCGGATTTTACCAACAGTATCCTGTGCTGTGTATACATTTATTACTCTAATTTTTTTTGTGCAATAAAACACATCTATAAACATTAATCGACCAGGAATTATTTCACGGCTCTTAATTATTTTAAATTTATTGTTATAAAATAAGGTCGCAATACCATCAGCTTTACTTTCACCTATTGAAAAGATTGAAGGACCTTTGATCCATAAACTTTGGGCGTTCTGTACGTCTGCAAAACTACTTAATCTGGTCTCTTGTATACATAAAATATCAACATGTTCTCCACTCAATATATTTAACTTTTTCACTTGATTAATTTTTGCCTGAATCCCTCTAACATTACATGTGGCAACAGTTAAATTTGAAAAAACCATAAAAATTAAGATAAGGATCTTCTCCGATAGATATTATTGTATGTCCATTAGTCCACATTTTCTCAACATTATCCACATCATTTAACCTCAATTCCTGCAGACATATATCACATTTCTTTTTAAGTAATATAGGAATTGAAGTTAAAATCAAAGACATTGTGTCAAAAAAAAAGAAAAAAAAAAGGGAAGAAAAGTAGGCAATATACGTCATTCCTTAACCTTTTTTGCATTGTCAACATTTCCAGGAGAATTCCTCTTTCGCCTTTGGCGTTTATATGGATAGTCTAAAGTGTTTTTACCTTTCGCCAGCGTGGGAGTGTCCGCAGTGTCACCTGTGTTGTCGGCGATTGTCTGGGTTGTTCCACTTTCACCAGCTGGATGCGATGACTCCTCTCGGCCCTGTAGACTTCCTGCAGGTGTAGAAATGATCTGGGTCGCTCCGGTCTCTCCCTCTGAGCACGTAGGCTCCTCTGGGGCTTGTAGACCTCCTTCAGGGGTTGAGCCGATCCGAGTCTCGCCGACTTCTACAGCTGATAGCGCAGGAAACTCCGATGCTTGCCGTTTCTCCACAGACGAAAGACTGGGCGGAGATGCTCCGCTGCTTCCAGCAGGTACTTCCGGTGTCTTCCGTCTCCCTTCCGGGGTCAGAGATTCGGCGCTGCTCTCAGAGTCCTCGCCGTCTTCGCTGTCGCTGGTATCGGTGCTGCTTGAGTCACTCCCAGATGTCGAGTCATCCTCACTTGTGTGTAGTTTATTTTCTTCCAGTTGTTATCCGCTTTATCGTTTGTTTTGGTTTCTGTGTTATGTGCGCTTTGTGTTACATTCTGGTCAATGTCTTTTGATTTTTCGGCATTCTTAGTTTATAGCTGTAAGAATTTGGGCATTGAAAATATATATGCCCGGTTTCATTACATAAATTACATACTTGTGTATTTCTACAACTCTTTCCTTTGTGGCCAAAGCTTCCGCATTTCCAGCACTTTGTTTTCTCACAGTCCTTTGCCTGATGGTCGGAATCGTTACATATAAAACATCACTTTGTTTGGCCGGGATATGTAATCGTTCCATTGTATGGTCCCATGGAAATGGAATTTGGTATCTGGAATATACTTCCGTCGGGGTTTTTCTTAAGTTTTATTTTATATCTCCTGACTCCATACCATATCCCGAACTGGTCCAGCGGCTTGTCAACAGGGTTCAGTATCTCACCAAACCTTAAGAGGTATTGTTCTACATCCGAGTCAGCGATTCTCCCAGTCCAAAACTTTACTACAATGCTCTTTATGTCTTGGGGAGCTGATGTAGTCATCTCCCAGTTTTTCCAGAATTCACTTCCTGTATTATTATTAAAAATTTGAGAAAATGTTTGAAGTGCCTGTTCTTTGGTAAAACATATTTCATACTCTTTTCTGTTAGGCATTGCAATAAAAGAGTATACATCTGTAGTCGATATCCATTGACTACTTAAAAGGTTTACTCCGACTTCAGACCTGTCTGGCGCTTCTCCTTCTCCACTGTAACGTAGTCTGACCCAGTGCCTCCCCGCCGACGGCGAGGAGGCCACACGGGGTGACATACCGAACCCCGGGTGGCGATAATTATCACCTCGTTAAAGGTGTTTTTGTTGTTGATGTTGTTGTCGTTAAAGTCTTTAGTTTCAAATTACTAACGAGGGATACCACTTGCAAAAAGAGAGTATTAATTACCACCCTTGCCTCTGCCAGACATGATGCTGCTCTCGAAGTCAAGCTGCTCAATGAAAGTTCTCGCGCAGCGCCCACCTATTTATCCACACTCGACAGGACCTAGTTGAGAACAGGCGAGGAGGCGGGCCTAACGCCAACGGTCACACAGTAGCTCTCTTTTCTAAAACAAACACTAGGCACTGCTTTTCACCTGCTAACGTCTTCTTCTTCCCCATTCTCTCTCTCTCTCTCTCTCTAAAAACACACACAGATACAAAACATTATTAGTATTATCAGTACTAATGTTTTGGTTCCATTAGTAGTAGTAGTAGTTGTACAACACAATAGTCAGGAACTTTGGGTAAAACATACATAGTAAAGCATACAGCCAAAACACTCATCAGCGTAAGGAGGTTAGAAAAAGCCGTCTGTGTTTGTACAACATTGACATTACTGTTTCAAACACAAGACGTTCCTTTTGAGCACGTCCTTGGACTCAAGGCCCGTATATACTACAGTCCTACGTCCACTGCAACTACATGTCGCACCATAGCAGCACAAGCCTTTATTAGTAGGCCCCAGCATTCAGAGGATCAGCACCAGTGTCTGTTCACTTTGAAGCAGCCCACATTCTACCACACAAGTATTTCACTAACTTACAAGCACCACAGAAAGGAATGCAAACACAACTCTCAGGCCTTGCTTTATCAGCTCTCGCAAATGCACGATATAATGGACTCTCGAAGGTCGAAATTAGCTACATTGTCTCAAACCCTCATCTCATTCTTAAAAAGTGTCACTCACAAGGAAAGCATATGCACTTCGACAGTTGTGCAAGAGAAACTAACATAACACACATCACACACAAGTAGGAATACAAAGTCAGCCTTCGCACTGTCTAATCACTGGCCTTCTCTTTTCCCATTTCCATTTTCACTATCTGTGTTACAGTCAATGTACGCACTGTGTTTGAACCTAAATGTCATGCATCAACCAAAACTGCACCTCCAGAATGATAGCTGAGTTTAAGATTGGCAAAATATGTCGCAGCAGTTGCATTCATCAAATAAACTATGAGTAGTTAAGTAGTTCCAATGAGATAATTACAGCAATGTGTAATGTCCAATAAGCTCAAAAAGAGTTGGATTCCTCGCACACTTTAATCTACTTGGCCAATCAAACACAATTATGAACTGGGATTCTGATAGTTGTGCACCTTTAACTCACTGTGTAGAAAAATGAGGTCAGCTATATATACAACAATTTTCATTACGTATTTAATTACTTCGATTTAGGTCATTATTAGAAGTAGTAGTAGTAGTAGTAAAATACCTACAACCTACCTTCTGTTTTAGGCGGCGTCGTGTGTTGTGCTGGATGGAACATGACTGCCCTCGTGTGGCCAAACTCGGGAACGGCAATTTCCCAAAAATTGCAGTATTCTGTTATTAAGCTTTTAATGGCGGTGTTTAGAAGTCTATATTTGTAGTACTTAGCAAATAGTGGGGTAAGAAGTATTAGATGCTATGAAAATTCATGTCTCTCTCACCACTGGGGCAGAGGTGGCTTAGTGGTTAAGGCTCTGGTTTACTGATCAGAAGGTCAGGTCACCATATCATGACCCTGTGCTCTGACCCCAGCTTCCTGACATGTTGGGGTATGTGAAGAAAACAATTTCACTGTGCTCTACTGCATATGTGACCAATAAAGACTCATTATGTAGACTTATACATAACATTTTTAATTCTAAAACAGCTGCTAAACTAAATTATGTACAGATGTAAAAAATGCTAAACACATTCTCTATTTGTGTGTGTTTTTTTTGTACGGTATGTATATTTCATCAGTGTTGCTATGAGCTTATTTCTTGTAGAATAATAATAATAATAACGCAGCTCATCAGTGTTATTACTGTGCATTGTCTAGTTTTCACGTATCAAGGACAATACACAGAGCTTCTGAACTGTTTAACAGCATTATTATTATTATTATTATTATTATTATTATTATTATTATTAGGGCTGCAACTAACGATTATTTTCATAATCGATTAGTTGGCCAATTATTTTTTTGATTAATCGGATGGGGTGGAGCGAACTATCAGTACCATTTGTTTTTGTTTATTTAAAATAAAGTCCACAAACTGAGTGTAACAAATATAAACTTCACAGTAAACATTACACAACTGTTTGTACAAAACAGAAAAGAACCCAACACACACACACACACACACACACACACACACACACACCAGAATATATATTATTAACTTAGGACTATAGTTTAATTCGGGCTTTTTGTTTTTTTTTGACCCAAAAACTGATCACAGCATTGTTGCACTGAATTATTTATAGTAAAAACACTGATTACACCTGTGACAAGTGCATATATTGCATAAAATGTCAACTGAGAGGCATTCGATTTTGGACAAGATGTAAGGGGGAAGAAGTCGGAGTGTATTTAAAAAAATAAATAAAATAAAAATAATTTCTTTAGATTTGTCAGTGTATTTTGTGAAATGATGTGGAAATGTGCTGACGTTCCTGAGTGAGTGTAAAATGCAGACAATACGAATGCGGTGTGATTTCATTTAAACTTAAAAACTTTCATTTAAAACTCGGAATGTGTGTGTGTTCGAGTCCCAGACCCAGAAGCCCAGAGAAGGACGGGTCAGAGGGAGGAGCCAGGAGAAAGAGGTCCGACCTCCTCACCGATGAGACACACTGAGATTTTACACACACACACACACACACACACACACACACACACACACACATCTGTGATGGTTGTGTAACAGGAAGTCACACTGTTTCATAGTTACACAGCTTCTGATTATGTGTATAAAAGCTTGTTTCTAAAATAAACGCTTAACAGATTTAACAGGTTTGCGCCGAGTACTTGATGTGACCTCTGACCTGCCGTGGAAATTAGACAACATTCGCAGACTCGTCCTCTGAAGGTAAAAAGGTTTATTACAGAAAGATGGTTAATACAGGATAGAATAAAGCAGAATAGAATAGAGCGCTCTTAATGAGAGCGCTCTGAAGCGCTTGTACTAAACCACTACTATATATATGAAACTCAGAGCATGACATCATTCTGTGTACCGATAAGAAGCAGTTTGAGGCAGTTCAAACAGGCTTTGTTTCAGGATCTTAGAAGATGTTTAGACGAGCCTAGAACAGAAGAACATGTTTGTGTCTCTGTAAGCAGATAAACATTCTGTACTGATCTCAGTGACATCACATGGCCTTCTGAGTCGTTATCCTCACATGAGAATGAAACAGAACAAGAACAAACTTATTACAAAGTAGAAATGAATAATTTCCCTCACATTCCCCCTTTTATCATTACAAAATATGATAACTAAAATTAACAGAGAAATTACAATGCTGTAAATACATCAGAACTCCAGAATCCTTTCACGGTTCAACTGAATTCATCATGAAACAGACATAATGAAGGCGCTAAGGCTGTTTTTGCTGATATAAAGTATCCTGTCGTCAAGCAAGCTCATTTCAGGGTGAAATGAGAATCGTCCTGGTCAAAGGAAAATTTATAATAGGTGTGAAATGGAGGTCAATGGGTCGTCATAGTTAGTGTCACTGGCAGAATCTGATTCCCAGTCAGGTTTAAGATACAAGTCAGGTTGTTCATCATAGGGATCGTAATCAGTCTTTGTCAACATCAGCGTTTGGTCATTAGTAGGGATGCACCGAAATGAAAATTCTTGGCCGAAGCCAAAACCGAATATGATGAAAAACTTGGCCGAAGGCCAAACCGAACAGGTTTTTTCCATTTATTTTGCCATTTTTTTCACCATTGCATAAATTAAATAGTCAAAATGTGCTTTTTACTATTTTGTCTTTGGCCAATATCCTGGCATACGGGCTTTTAACTACTAATTGTCATCCAATCTGCAGCAATAGTCTACTAGAGAACTTCATGGGCTCATGTGGGATCTAAAGAAATCACGTCGCCTTAGGCACTTAGTCCCGTCACCACAATCAGCTAAATACCAAATTTGGGTGAAAGTGTGTGCGTCATGCACTCTTTCTGCTGCAACGATGTGATTGGCGTAATTCATCATTAGGTCTTCCACACAATAATCTTTCCAGCTTAAGGGTCTACCCCCGGACCCGCAGTGTTGTTGGGAACGGTCCCAGTGATGAGTTTATTTCTATGACAGGACTTAACAGGACTTAACAGATAAACAATGGCCCCCAGAGCAAGGTCATCTTTGTATGGCTAGTATCTGAATTGTATAAACATATAAAGTAGAGCTGCAACTAATGATTATTTTTCATAATCAATTAGTTGGCCGATTATTTTTTCGGATTAATCGGATGCAGGGCCAAACTTTCAGTACACCTTTTGTTGTTTATTTAAAATAATATCCACAAACTGAGTGTTACAAATATAAACTTCAGACTAAAACTAAACTGTTAGTCCAATTATATAAGACTGAAAAGAATTTCATTATAAATATGTATTATAAATAAAACATACATAATATAAACTAAAATAAATAAATAAAATATATAATAAATTTAAATATTTAATAAAATAAATAACATTTATAATATAAACTAAAGTAAATAAATAATTATATATATATATAAATAAATAATTACACATACATACATTTAAATATTTAATAAAATAAATAAAACATAATAAACAAATAATTTAAGTATTTATGAATTATGTTTTATGGATGCACAAAAAGCACTGAATTAAACCACAGTCCTAAATGAATAATAAAAACTCACTTTCACTGCACCTTGTGGTTTCTGTTCCTCACTGCCTTTAGACATTATTTTACTTGTGTTTACTTTTATTCATAATGTTTTAATTAAACATTACAGATCTTACTGTATGGAGCAACGCGGCCTCGTTACTAACACGTCACTTCCATTATAATAAATGACAGAAGTTACACTGTAAGCGCGCAGATACAACATATAATGACAATAAACTTAATTTAATCTAAACCTTTTAAGCAGCTCGCACCAGTTTCCCCTGCCCCTTACACACAGTGGAGTATTCTGGATATAAACATAAGTTTGTGCTCGTGCAGCACTGTTTGATCTCCGCGGTGTTTAATATAAAATGCCCCCCTGCCTTAGAGAACTTTCTTCCTCAGTCTCGTGACGATTTCGGCTCTGTCTGATGGAGACTGAGGTCATGTTGGGAATAAAAGGTAACGTTGATAAACAGTAAGCTGAAGAAAGTCAGTGTCGGTGACTCTGGGTATTAGGCTAAAGCTAGCGGCGTCACATTATGTCTGTATGACATCATGCGCCGTCGACTAAGAAGCGGCTTATACTTTCCGGTTAGTAAAAACCGCTAGTGTTCCATTTGAGATGATATTACCTTTCTAAAATCCACACACTAGAACAGGGGTGCACACACTTTTTCAGCAGGCGAGCTACTTATCTAATGACTAAGTCAATTTGATCTACCTACTATAAAAATGCAAGACATATATTTATTTATAAATACATTGACAATTCTTTATGTGTATAATGTATGCTGGTGTACCTTGAATAACTGCATGAACCCATATTGCACAATACAACTGTGTACATTTTTTGTCATTAGCCTACCTTACTCTGATGACTTGCACTGAATGGAATCAGTCAGGGATGCATAGTCCAGACAGTAGTTGCTGATAGCCAGCCTCAAGCAAACTTCCAAATGATCATCAGTCATGGTGGAACGGTATTCAGACTTAATGATCTTCACGTGTGAAAAAGCTGACTCACATAAATAAGTGGAGCCGAATAATGCAGTCAAGTTGCACATTTCCTCATGTTGGGGTACTTTTCCTCTGTGAGTAAGTTCCAGAACTGTCCATGAGCTCTGGACTTCAGCTCAATGTCGGCTTGTGGTGTCAAAATCTCATCCTCCACTCCAGAAGAGTTCAGGTGAAACGGTGTTGCAATTTTTGATGCGAGTGAAACAACTTCAGCATCTTCCCGAAATGGATCGCACATGAATGTAGCGATTGGCTCGATTAAAGCAAAGTCTTGAAAGCGTTTGTCAAACTCTGACAGACAAATGTCAATCTGCTCTATGTAGCGTGCACTGTCAAGCTGCACACATGACTTCCCTTGCGTCTCCAGCTCTGACACGAGGTTCTGGAAGTTTGCCAATTATGGCCCTGCAGCTTTGAGGAGAGATGTTGCATTTTTCGTTTGGATGCATTAATTGAGCTGATCATATTGATCACGGTATTTTCTTTTCCTTGCAGCTCTAGATTAAGGTCATTCAACATGTTGGTCAGATCGGTTAAAAATGCCAAATCTAGCAGCCACTGATCGTCATTTAGTTGGTTGTACTCTGCATGTTTAGCTACACGGAAAAACTCCTTTATCTCCGGACAGAGCACTCGAAATCGTTGCAGGAATTTACCTCAACTAAGCCACCTCACGTCAGTGTGTAATCACAAGTCAGAGTGGTCGCAGTCAGCCTTCTCCAGATGCGCGCGGAATAGCCGTCTTTGAAGAGATCTGGCGCGAATAGAACAGGCGATCTTCATTGCCACATCCATTATCTCTTTCATGTTTAGCATTTTTGAGCATAACGCTTGTTGGTGTATTATAGAACATAGTTTGATTAACAGCACACGTCATTACATTCCACACCGTCCGACGTCCCTCCAGAATTTCACGTATCGACATACAGTTCGTCTTCATTATGGTACCGTATACAGTTTTGTGTGTTTTTATTTAAAATTTTTATGAACGCTTCAAAAAATTTTTTGGATTGCACGGTGGCTTAGTGGTTATCACGTTCGCCTCACACCTCCAGGGTCGGGGTACGATTCCCACCGTGGCCCTGTGTGTGCAGAGTTTGCATGTTCTCCCCGTGCTGCGGGGGTTTCCTCCGGGTACTCCGGTTTCCTCCCCCAGTCCAAAGACATGCATGGTAGGCTGATTGGCATGTCCAAAGTATCCGTAGTGTATGAATGGGTGTGAGAGTGTGTGTGTGATTGTGCCCTGTAATGGACTGGCACCCTGTCCAGGGTGTACCCCGCCTTGTGCCCGATGCTCCCTGGGATAGGCTCCAGGTTCCCCGTGACCCTGAAGAGGATAAGCAGTATAGAAGATGGATGGATGGACGAACGCTTCAAGGTTAATTATTTGTCATGCTATACGTGCAAATAGACGATGTACTGAGTGATTACAATAATTTATGGCTGCAACAACTAATCGATAATAATCAATTATGAAAATCGTCATTATCGATTAGTTGGTCTGCTGACGTCACGGGTGGCGTTTACGTATGATGTCGCTTTCATGAAAACACAGGTGCAAAACAGATAACCCGTCGGCAAAAAAAAAGTGTGCGTCCCAAGTCATCTAAGGCATGGGAGCATTTTACATTAAATGCAGCAAGAAGATGGTAACGTGCATGTTCTTCAAAGTGGAGTTTGTGTGACACGGGACTACCACAGTGATGCACGAGCACATGAAATGAAAACACGTTGGTGTCACGGACGAAGGTGGAACATCAGCACGGTGAGCAAAAACCTGAGTATATCCACATTATATGAAGATGTGAAATGGTATAGTCTAGTTTAATTCCATGCTATTGTGTAAAAAGCTTTGTTTACTAATTTCGGGACAGCCACACTAGATGTATTTTGTCTCGAGCATCAGGTTGTGCAGCATATTGATGGATTAAAATAGCGTTACCACGGAAACAGGTTAAATTAAACACGGGTGTGAACAAAGTCAAGCAGTAAATCTAAAGGCAGGTGATAACAGCAGCAGTAAAAGATTTTTTAGTCACTGTAGTGGTTTTCATCGAATGCTTATGCGTTAGTGTATAATTGTTCCTGTCCTTTTAAACAAGCCTGTTAGCTTGCTGCGTTTCTCTGTGTGTCTGCTACAGTTAACTTTGATCTGTTTTTCAAATGCCATCTACTGCGGCTCTACTATGTTATATACATCAACAGAATGAATTATATATTTGAGATATTTTTGGTTTATATTGTCACATCTGAAGTACAGCATGTCTGTGTAAAAGAAATTTAACAAAAATGGTTAAAACATGTATTAATTATATATTATTTAGATTTCTTATATTAATCATGGTTGCCATCAGCAATAATCATTATAAGCAATGAAAATATTAATTTACATATAAATTGCTTCTTGCATACTCAATTGCTGTTTTGTTTTATTTATTTATTTCAGAAAGAAACAGCTCTCCATGAGTGAATTTGTTCGGAGGAGAAATCCCCCATGCACTAAAACTAAATTTTTAGCTTTGTTTTTGATTATTTATATTTTGGGTATTATTTAAAGTTTTGCTGCTTAAAACTGGACAAACTGTAGACAAATGACCAACGTTTGAAAGGTTTAAATGTAAAAATTAAAGATTATATTAGTAAAACTATATGTGCCTTTTGCATTTTTTTTTTTAAAGTCCACACACAAATACCCTGAGGATTTTGGGGGTTTATTTTATTATAATAAACAAAATCTAATTGAAAAAAAGTTTAGTTTAAAAAAAAAAAATCAGATTAATCAGAAAAAAATAATCGTCCGATTAATCAATTATCAAAATAATCGTTAGTTGCAGCCCTACAATAATTAAAGAACAATACATCATACTTTTTATGAGCCTGTGAATATAAACCTGCAATTCCCTTCAAGTCATCATTACTGTATGAGTTGATCTTATAGAAAATTAAAGCGCACCCATTATGGCTTTGAAACGTGCCTAATTTTGTTTTAAAGCTCTCGTACAATAGATTTATATGCATCCAAGGTAAAAAAAAAAAAGTAAAAAAAAAAAAAAAAAAAAATTGGGTGAGGGTTTAATGTGCTCATAATTTAAATTGCAACATTACCTTTTTTCCACCCAGTGTCAAAAACGACTCGTTAAATGATCCATTCTAAAAGATTCACTCTAAACTCCTCCTTTCAGAGAGCATACGCTGCTCTGATTGGTCTGATGTCCCAGTCTGTTGTGATTGGTCTACCGCTGTCAGCGTGTCGAAAAGGAAACGCCCACTACCATAATGAGTTTCAGCTCAGTCTGTTCCCGAGCAGCCGATGAAGACCAGATCCAGGGATTTTTATTACAAACCTACATAGGTTAGTACAGGAAGTAAGTCTGGAATTACTAACGACTCGTTTCAGCTCTTGAGAATCGGTTCCTTCTTTTGTGGGTTAATAACTCCGTTTGTCGTTCGCTTTGATTTTTTAAACTTTTAAACATAATAGGTGCACTTTAAAATAAAAAAAAGAATCAAGACTTATAAAAAGGTACATCTTACATACTGTACAAACCATATATTCAGCAGAACCTTTTTGTTTCAAAGTAACTGACAGGTGATGAACATTTAGCACATAGCTGGAGGGATATTAGTGATTATGGATCTTCAGGAAACAAACAGGATTTGAACTCGCAGCCGTTCAGGCCACATGCTTGGTCAAACTGCAGATTTGCAGTGTCAGTGTTGTGAAGACTATTGTTACTTGTTACTGGTACTCAGCTGTTGTCAGAAACACTAGACTGGCTCATGCTGGAGTCAAAATTGAAAGAGTAAAGGCTCACAGGGACAAAACCGTTTAACGTCCTTTTAACTGCATGGATATTTAATCTACAAGTTACCAGGCAACTTGACAACATTCTGCAAGGCAACCCAGTTTGAGGAAGGGCATTACTGTTTGCTCAAACCTTTTGTAGCGTTGAACTACATCATAATGACTAAACTGTAAGAAGTGCAGAGAAGCAGAGCTCTAGCACATTTAATTGATGTCACGTCATGCAGAGCTGATGGAATAGTAACTTTGACATTTGAATGTTTCCTGCTCATGTTCACAAAGCTCCAGCCCAGGATCTATGGTTGCCCATAGAGTGTCTCTAAAATGATTGACAGGAGGCACATCCAAACACAAACAAGCTTTACAGACCAGAAGTCCGTTTTTTTAAGCAGGTTTTCTAAGTGACTTGATGCACTTTTGCTAAGGCCACAACTTAATCCATTATTTTTATCATGTTTTACATATCTCCCAGGTTATTTGTACAAGTGAAAAATAAAAAACTAGATAAAGAGAACCCAATTAAACAAATGCATTATAGTTTTCACATTTATTCACTGAGCACAATTACCCAACATTAAACACCTTTGCTGAAAAAAGTATGTAAACTTTTGATTTCAGTAACGGAGTGAGACCTTCGAGCAGCAATAACTTGAAGCAAACATTTCCGATGACTCAATCAATCCTGCACAATGGGTTTGAGGAATTTTGGCTCACTCCTCCTGCTTCAACTCAATGATGCTGGCAGGCTTCTTTGCATGAACTGCTCTTTTTAGGTCCTTCCACAACATTTCTATTGGGTTAAGGTCTGACTTGGCCATTCCAAAATGTTCCATTTCTTCTGCTTTAACCATTTCTCTGTAGACGTACTTGTGTGCTTAAGGTCGTTGTCTCTGCTGCAAGGCCCACTTACAGTTAAGCTTGAGTTCACAGACAGATACCCTGACATTCTCCTGGTACAATCTAGGATTCATAGGTCCATCAATAATGGCAAGCTGGTTCGGACCCAAAGCAGCCCCAAACCATAATGCTGCCACCCCCATGCTTCACGGTTGGGATGAAGTTCTTATGTTGGGTTGCTATTTTCGGTTTGCATCGAACAATGATTTTCAATTAAAGCAAAAAGTTCTATTCTGGACTCATCTGTCCACAGAACATTCTTCCAATAGGCTCCTGGCATATCCACATGGATTTGAGCAAACTTCAGACAGGCAGCAGTGTTCTTTTATGGAAAGTAGTGGCCTGTAGGTTCTCAGATGTTACCCTGGGGCTCTTTATGACTTACTGTGATATTATTCACCACACCCTTGGAGTGATCTTTTTTGCTGGATGCCCACTGCTTGGGAGAGTAACAGTGGTGCTTAATTTCCTCCATCTGTACGTCATTTACCTCACAGTGGATTGGTGGAAGCCAAACTCTTTAGAAATGGCTCTGTAACCCTTTCCAAGCCGGTGAGCATTGACAACTCTCTTTTTCTGAGGTCCTCAGGAATGTCCTTTGATCGAGGCAGGGCACACTTCCATAAACCTGTGTGGTGAAGACCAGACTTTGATGGTGAAGACCCAAGTTAATGTTCTTGAAACATGGGCGGGCCTAATTGCCATTCCCTTGATTGAAACGTCTGACTTCAATCAGCCCCATTTAAATGAACTCGTACTCCTAGACTTCACATACCTTTTCCTACAAAGATATTTAACGCTGGATCATTTTTGCTTAATAAATAACTGTAAAAACGAATGTTTTTTTTTGCATCTGCTGTTAACCGGGTTCTCTTTTACCTAGTTTAAGGACTTGGATGAAGATCTGATCAGGTTTCAAGTCAAATGTATGGAGAAATACAGAAAACTGTAAACGTTAAACTTTCTAGCTGCACAGTAGCTGTAGATCAAATGAGTCATATTTGCTTGCAGTATAAGTAGGTTGCTTATTTGCTTGCAGTCGCTCACGTTTTTGTGGTAGGAAATTGTGTTATTGACACGGGGCTGTCGATGCATGTATGTTTAGACAGGCATGGGCAAACTACGGCCTGAGGGCCATATACGGCCCGTTGGGCTTTTTAATCCGGCTTTAATCCGAACTTGTCCAAATTATATTATTAAACTTCAGTGTGGTGTATTACTCTCTACTTCACTTTTTCGCTTTGCCCTTTGAGCGCTTCTGTAAAAATGAGTGGACCAAAGAAAAGAAAAGTGGACAGTGAGTGCCGAGTGTTTAATAAGGAGTGGACAACAAAATATTTTTTCACTGAAGTCCGATCAACGGTTGTATGCCTGATATGCCAAGAAACTGTTGCGGTTTTCAAAGAATACAATATCAGCCGTCACTTTTCCACAAAGCATGCCAACTACGCTAGCAAGCAGTCAATGCAAGAACGGGCGGCTACGGCTCAGAGGTTGACGGATAATTTACAGACTCAGCAAAAAAAATTTTCAGCGACAAACTGCGATTCAAGAGTCAAGTACCAAGGCAAGTTTTTTGCTGGCATTCAAATTAGCAAAGGCTAGCAAGCCTTTCTCCGAAGGCGAGTTTTTGAAAGAATGCATGGTAGAGACAGCAGGTCTCCTGTGTCCGGAGAGAGCAAAGGCAATTTTGAAAAAATCAGTTCATCACACAGGACTGTGACTCGCCGTGTGGAACTAATTGACGAAGATATCGCCAGCGAATTAAACAAAAAGACGGAGTCCTTTAAGTTATATTCACTAGCACTGGATGAAAGTAACGACATAAAAGACACTGCTCAGCTCCTAATTTTATCCGAGGGATTAACGACAGTTTTGAGATAACGGAGGAGTTTTTGACCATGGAGTCCCTGAAAGGAAAAAGGCGGGGAGAGGACTTGTATAACCAGGTGTCTGCTGTCATCGAGAGAATGAAGATACCTTGGAGTAAACTTGCCAATGTCACCACGGATGGATCGCCAAATTTAACTGGAAAAAACATTGGACTGTTGAAAAGAATCCAGGACAAAGTGAAGGAGGAAAACCCTGAGCAGGATGTTATTTTCCTTCACTGCATCATTCATCAGGAATCTCTGTGTAAGTCTATACTGCAGCTTAATCATGGCGTGAATCCAGTCGTAAAACTTGTTAACTTATACGAACAAAGGGACTTCAGCATCGTCAGTTTCTTACGTTCCTGGAGGAAACTGATGCGGATCACCAGGACTCCTCTACCACTCTCGGGTCCGCTGGTTAAGTTTGGGCAAAGTGTTTCAACGAGTGTGGGAGCTCAAAGAGGAAATTATCGCATTTTTGGAGTTAATGGGGAAATCCTACGAATTTTCTGAGCTAAGCGACAACAACTGGCTTTGTGACTTTGCGTTTGCTGTGGACATATTTTCACACATGAACGAGCTGAACATCAAGCTACAGGGGAAAGATCAGTTTGTGCAGGACATGTACACAAATGTTAGAGCCTTCAAATCCAAGCTGACTTTGTTCTCCAGTTAAATTTCAAACAAATCTCTCTCTCATTTCCCCACACTAGCCATGCAGAAAGAGACGTCCCGAAACGTGAAGAAATACAGCAAATCACTGGGCGACCTGCAGAGAGAATTCTGCCGTCGGTTCAGCTGGTGTCCTGTCCCCTGTCACGAGACCCTGAAACAGCACCACAGGAGCTACAATTGGAACTGATCGATCTTCAGTCTGACTCCGTCTTAAAGGAGAAGTTCAACTCTCTTAAACTGAATGACTATTATGCTTCACTTAATGAAGAGACGTTTCCAAACCTCCGGAGGATGGCACAGAAAATGCTGACGTGGTTTGGCTCGACCTACGTATGTGAGCAGACATTCAGCGTCATGAACATCAACAAAGCCCATCACAGATCCAGGTTAACTGACCAACACCTCGGATCTATCCTGAGAATTGCCACAACAAAACTAACTACAGAGTTTGATGCACTGGCAAAAAAGGGAGATCAACAACACTGTTCCCACTGAAACTGGACGTGAGTTTCTCTACTGTGTTATCAAATTAATGCATTTGGAAAACAATTGGTACAATGAGCCTTGCATATTCATGCTTTGCTACCTGTTAAAGGCCAAATCCTTTCATGTAATGGCTTTTACATGTCATTTATATTAGTTCACACAAACACTCCAGCCGTCTGTTCCTGGCCCGGCCCCTCTGTCAAATTTTAGAACCCATTGTAGCCTGCGAGTGTCGTGAATAAAATTAGCCTTTTAGCCTAGGTCAAAAACTTCAGAGACAGAGAGTTTAGTAGATGTCAGAAAGTGAATAAACTTTATTGAAAATCAATAAAGTGTGACAGTCTGCAGAGTGTCTGAATTATGCATACACAAACATGTCTTTATATACCTATCTCCACAGCATAGTCTCTGTAGGTGGGGTTTTGCTTTTCCTCGTTGAAAATAGACCAATCTTCTTTTGCCACAATTAAATATTCATGTCTGTGCGTTATCTTAAATTTGTGGAACATGCGCAGTTAGTTGTTTTTATTGAAAAGGTTTCATGAGGACAAGGTTTCTTTTACAAAAAAAAGGTTTCTTTTACACACAGGCTTGTGTGTCTTGACCTTGACTCCCTTCTTAGGCCTCAATGAGCATCTGTCTGTCTCTATTGGTTGTCTGTATTCCTGAAATTAGCAGCTGATATTATTTCATCTCCTTTAACTTATCTTTTTAATCTTTCATTAGACACTGGTGTTATACCAGAAATTTGTGAATTGGCTTTTGTTGTTCCTTTATTAAAAGAGGGAAATCCCACTATATTAGACAATTACAGTCCAATTCCAAAGCTTTGTGTCCTATCAAAATTTTTAGAAATCCTTATCAGTGAACCATTGACATGTTATCAGATTGCAAAAAAATCTTTTCTAGTAACTAAAGTTTCATAAGAAACATCACCACAACAGTGGTTTTGAAAGTCTTAAACAATATTGCGTAATCTCTAGATAAAGGTGATTACTGCACTTCCCTTTTTATCGATTTATTAAAGGTTGACACAGTGGATCATGAAATATTGCTGCAGAGATTAAATAATGTTGGTCTATCAAATCATTTAAAAATTATTGAAGTAATCTCTAATTCTCTAATCAAAGGAATAATTCCTCTCATAAAGGGGTCTTCTACTCTCATGTTTAGTTAATCTGTCAAAGAGTTCTAGTCTGTTGTCTGCAAAAATACAACCCCAAATGGCAAAGATTCATTCTTCTCCCTTCCTGAATTCCTTTCTTAATATCCTTCTGGTGAATGAAAAAACAAAATCCTTTAGTCTAGGACTATTTGTGATGTACACTAATCTAACATGTTAATATCCCATCTGTGCTAACGAGTGATAATCCCAATAATACAGAACTAAAATAGAGTAAATGAGGTTGAGATCTAGACATGTATTTACAGTTCTCTAGTCTCTTTTATCCCACTAATTTTAATTCAAAACAACCTATTGAATTTGTTTTTACTGTGTACAACAATAGTGTTTAGTTTAAAGGGTAGACGTGCATGCACCCCTTTGTCCCTTATTAACTTACAACTGTTCCACACTCAAAATATCACTCAGACCCTTCATACATGACATTTAAACTTTGTTCACTATCTGTAAATATCTCTAATCAGGAGTAATGCGTATGTGTATTTAACTAGTCTAACAAAAATTTATCATCTATGAGCTTAGTTTCAATTTAATACAAATTGTTTCCTTCGCTGAGCGCCATTTGTGAAAGGCGTAAAAAAGTTCCATTATAAATGTATCCATTTCATTTAAACTGTATTTGATCATATTAAGTTGGTGTTAAGTCTATTCATGTCACGAACTACATTTCCCATCCTGCACTGTGGGCCACAAACATCTCTGCCATGTACTGCAAATCCCAGATCACACACCTGCATTAAATTCACAACACAATCACAGCTACAGTATAAAGACTTTCAATTCACTCACAGATTGTGCAGTATACGCTCCATTCCTCGTGTTTGTGACCATTGCACTGTATTATTTAAATATTGAGACTTGTGTTTCGTATACATTGTATTACATATCCATAGCACACCGTATATAATATATATTTGTATATTCACACATTACTTTATTCTATTCAACAGTCTACGGTTCAGTAAAGAAACAAGTCACTCAAACTACACTGCTGCAAAGAGACTGTAACTGAACTAAACTAACAAACATGTCACTGCAGTGAGACCCACATCAGTACAACAGGTCACATCAACAGCAAAAGAAACCACCACGAAACATGCAACACTGTCTGATCCAGACACATGTAATCCATGCAAATCCTAATTCAACATTAACTATTCATCTTATTCTAATGTGAAGGACTCAACACATCTGTAATAGACAGAAAATATGTTACAAAAAGTTTGAAAATAAGTGTAGACTAATATTACCATCAAATCTTACTAATTATTCATCACTGGACATAGGCAATGTTTAAAGAGAAATATACAGCAAATTATTCATCATTGTGCAACACAAATACCTCACGCCAAAAGAACTTACACTTAGACTGCTCGACTTAGTAAAACAGCAGTTACATTATTATTATTATTATTATTATTATTATTATTATTATTATTATTATTATTATGCATTTATTTATTTATTTTTTGCTTTGAGTTCATTACAATCATGACGCGAGTGACCAGTTGGCATGGCAACATCAGGGCACGTAAAGATTTATAGACACATACAGGAATCAAAGATACACAAATTAGTGATGGTTATTCCAGCTCTTTTCAGTGAGTCAGTTCATTTGGCTCAGCAATAAACTCCCAAACGACTCTTCATTCAGTACGACTAATGGCTTTTATAATTCAGCCAAATTTAGCAATATTTGGTGGATGATTAGTATGTGTGCACATATATCACTTAACTTGTTCAGTGTAGGCTAATTATACTAACCTTTAATTGTACATCATTTTGGATTATGTTTCGCATAAAACCTTAAATAATATAAAAACAGACATTATTACCCATGTGTATTAAGTGTTTTATTTAGCTTGATCTATCCAAAACTCAAACCATTCCAAACAAACCACACTCACTACACTGCTGGACTACAGGTAACAGCAGCGCACCCCTCACTCACGTACTCCAGTTTTAATTGAAGGTTCACATTTCAAATTCCTGTTGGAATCTTTCTGACCATGTTCATGTACAGTTTGTATAAGATTTAGTTCCACTTATTCCTACTGATTATTGTGAAATGTTTAACAGAGGTACAGTATATTTTGAGATGTTTACATAACCTTTGAAAATAAATTATTGGTTTTAACTTTGCTTTCTGTTTCTGTTGTAGATTTTTAGCTTATTTACTAAATGATCTGGCAGACAGAAAATGGGAGTGAGAAATTTTTGGTAGGTTTAGTATTGAGCCATAAGTTTAAAAAAAAATAATGTTGCAGTGGCACGAAGCTCAGTAGAATTTTCTGCCATAAGTTTAATTTCCCCAAAGTTCTATGATTTTGCTGTAGCAGTGACATTGATTTGGGACATCCATCCATCCAGCCATCCATTTTCTGTACCGCGTATCCTACACAGGGTCGTGGGGGAGCGTGGAGCCTATCCCAGGGGACTTTGGGCACAAGACAGGGGACAGCCCTGGATAGGGTGCCAACCTGTTGCAGGGCACAATTGCACACACACTCACACACATTCACACACTACGGATCATTTGGAAATGCCAATCATCCTACAACACGTCTTTGAATTGGGGAGGAAACCAGATTACCTGAAGGAAACCCCCGAAGCATGGGGAGAGCATGCAAACTCCATGCATATGATAGTTGTTGTTATTGTTGTCATTGTTGTTGTTATTATTATTATTATTATTATTATTATTATTATTATGAGGATCCCGTTGTGTGCTGGAGAGGCTTTTCCAGCCTGTCTCTATACCACACCTTAAAGTATCTTAACAACACATGACAACAAATGAAAAGAACTATCAGGAACACCACAGAGGCTGCTGAGAGAGCTTCAAGAAGGCTCTGGAGGGTGATCAGCAATTTGGACACAGGCCAGGTCCAGGGAGTCTTAGGATTAAAGACCCAAAACACCCAGTGACTCCAGGTCCCATCACTAATGTGTCCAAAAGCACATTGCAAGATGTATGAAAAAAACATGATAATATTAATAATAAAAATTCATTCATTAATTCCATAAAAATCAGAAAAGTTGGCTGGACTAGAAAAAACATGCACAATGACCATCCAAGCTGTTTTTTATTTTATTTTTATTTTATTAATTACATTATTTTTGCAGACCCAGCAGATACAGTCAGGTTCATAAATATTTGGACATTGGCAAAGTTATTATTTTTAAAAATATATATTTTTACCACAGTATATTGGAGTGGAAATAAAATAATATCAATATTCATTCTTTCATTCCAACTCCAATATACTGTGTTCGACAGCTAAAATAATAACTTTGTCAAGTAACGTAGAGGAAACATTAGCATTGTCTGTACACCAAAAAAAAGAGAGAACCTCTATGTTATGTTAGTATCAGGGTACAGGTATTGCACCTCCCCATAGTCCACCTCCTCTGTATTAAAGGTTTTTTTAGATAGCAACTATAGAAAATATAGTAGTTTAAAAAAAAACAACACCCTACTACACACTCGTCTCCTCATGCTGCAAGTGCACACTGGTTTTGGCCTAGTAGGGTGAGTAAGGGAAATTGAACACAGGTTATTGGGAAAAAATAAAATGTAAAGCAAGGCAATGCTCCTAAGCATACCTCCAAAGTTGTAACAAAATGGCTTAAAGACAACAAAGTAAATCTACTCGAGTGGCCATCAAAAACACCCTGACCTGACTCCCAAAGAAAATTTGTGGACTGAAGTGAAAAAGCATGTCTGAGCAATGAGGCCTTCAAAACACTTCTATCCGGAGGAATGAGCACAAATTAAAGCAAATCATGAGAAGCTTGTGGAAGGCTACCACAAGTTCAATCACTAAACAGGCAATACCACTACACACTAACAAAGTGTATGTAATTACTGTAAACATTAAGCATAAGGGTTAATAATCTGTCATCTACATATGTTTATAGTTGAATCATTTTCAGACATGGTTTGGTAATTCTAGACAACATGGTTCAGGTTAATTGGGAAAGACTGGAAATACAGTAAGTGAAGAAAGGAAAAGTGAAGGGATTTACAGGAAGAGATGCATGAAACACCTCACACCTATGGTTAAATGATGGGTTGGTGGTTAAATTATGGACTGATGGATTTTATCTGTATTAAATGGTGTTTTTATGAAACATCATAATAAGCAGGGAAATGAGGTAGACTGGGAAATATAGAAGTTGCCTACTACTTATTTGTGGAGGCGGGGTTTGGTTGAACACCAGTTTGTGAATGGAGGGCGGAGCCGGGGAAAAGTGAGTGGTAAGGATCTACACCTGTACAGGATTTTGTAACAGGTGTTCTGTGTTTCAATGAGCAGGATAAAAGGGGGAGAGAGAGGACAGACACAGGACAGCCATGTGTCTAGATATGTGCATAGTGAAATAAAATTCCTGAAAAGAGACATAAATAGTGAAGGAAAATAAAGAACTGATTTTTGAGCCTGCCCCCATCTCCTCATTTTCAGTCCACCCGTATGCAGAGATTTTTACTTAGTGTACTGTGTTCACGTAACCATAGAGATTAAAGCTGTTTATTTTTAAATCCACATTCATACACAATCTTTTATAGAATTCACTGTAAACAGATTATGTTAAAACACACACACACAATTAGAAAACATCATTAAAAGGTAAGTAGCATTTACAATTTATTTCTTGCCATACCAGCATACCATAGAATAAAAAAAGTAAAATAAATGAGAACAAAACCAGCATGAATTCATAAAATGTATGTACACTAAATAAAACTCTCTGTATATTCAGTATTAGGCCTATTAAGTAATGTTCTATAAACATAACATAACATTTATTAGAAACATAACATTTCTCAGTCCACCTTATTCCACTGCTTCTTACAATGTTTCATAAAAACACACACTGTAATGCACAGAAAATCCATCAGTGCATCATTTAACCATGCAGCCATTATATCCTTTTACTTTTCCTCTCTCCACTTATTGTATTTTATGACTGACAATTAACCTGAGCCATGCTGTCTAGAATAATCAAACCTTCTGGTAATTTCCAAACCAAACTAATGTTCTGCCTCTTTTGTTACAGTAGCACACCTTATACAGTAGCTTGTACTGATATTATAGCTAGAACACCACCATGAGAGAATTACTATTAACTTTATCACCTTAGCAACAATACAGTTCAAAAGTTTGGAGTCACTCAGAAATTGCCTTGCTTTTGAATGAAAATCAGAATTTTTAAAATAACATTGATCAGAAATACAGTCATTATTATAGCTGGATTTTTAAGGGAATATCTACGCAGGCATGGAAAGGCCCATTTTCACCAACCAGCAACTCCTGTGTTCCTGTGGCACATTGTGTTAGCTAATCTGACATTATCATGTTAAAAAGTTCATTCATCATTAGAAAACCCTTGGTGCAATGATGTTAGCACAGCTGAAAACCGTTGTGCTGTTTAAGAAAGCCATACAACTGGTCTTCTTTGGGCTACTTGAGAACCTGGAGCATCAGCATTTGTGGGTTTGATTACAGTCACAAAATGGCCAGAAAGAAAGAGCTTTCTTCAGAAACTCATCAGTCTATTGTTGTTTTGAGAAATGAAGGCTGTTCCATGTCAGAAATAGACAAGAAACTGAATATATCTTACAAAGGTGTGTAGTAATCCCTTCACAGAACATGACATGAATGAAGTTGTTACTTCTATCATGCAGTTCCACTGCAGTGGCTTAGTAGGTGGCTTTGTACTCAACCTATTTGCATTAAAGGAATTAGATATCATTTTATATTAACAATATTTTTTCCCCTTCATATATTGAAGCCATGGATTTCTAATAATTTGACAATTATATGAGTGTACGATATTGACCCATAGAGTAGATACAAGTAAAAAGCAGATGCAGTTTGTCAACTTTGCTCATTTATTTATCATCAGTAACCACTTCATCCTGCTCAGGGTCGAGGAGGATCCAGAGTTTATCCAGGATTAATGGGCAAGAGGCAAGAATATATCTTACATCAGTCCATCACAGGAGACCACGGACACACACACAGACACAGAATCACAGACTCATTCACACCCTGGGGCAAGATAGCATAGGAGATCCACCAACCAGTAGGTCTATGTGTGGTGGGAGAAAACCTGGAGGAATCCTGCACAGACGCAGGGAGAAACTGCAGTTCCACATAAACAGTATCCTGAGCTCAGGATCGAATCAGGGAACATGGAGCTGTGAGGTAAACTGGTCTACATGAACCATACTCATACACAATATATGGTAAATCCACTTGGAGGAAGGAGTGGGGAGGATTCATTCATTAATAATTATTAGGGCTGCAACTAACCATTATTTTCATAATCGATTAGTTGGCCGATTATTTTTTCGATTAATCGGATGGGGCGGGGCAAACTTTCAGTACCATTTCTTCTTATTTGAAATAAAATCCACAAACTGAGTTTTACTTCAGACTAAAAGTTTACACAAGTGTTTGTCCAAAACAGAAAAGAACCCAATACACACACACACACACACACACACACACACACACAACTTAAACACCAGAATATATATTATTAATTAGGACTGTAGTTTAATTCAGTGCTTTTTGTGCAGCCATGAAAATAATGCATAAATACTATAAAATAAATTATATAAAATTTTGTGTTTGAATTAGACATTACAGATCTTACTCACGCTACACTCTGTATCAGCGCGTCTACACCGCGCGTGATCGCAACGCGGCCTCGTTACTAACACATCACTTCCGTTATAATAAACGACAGAATTTACACTGCAAGCGCGCAGATACAGCATATAATGACAATAAACTTAAATTAAACTAAACCTTTTAAGCAGCGTGCACCAGTTTCCTCTGCCCCTTACACACAGTGGATATAAACATAACTTTGTGCTCCGCGGTGTTTAATATAAAATGCTCCCTGCATTTCTGATTTTCTTCCTCAGTCACGTGATGATTTCTCCTCCATCTGATGGAGACTGACGTCATGTTGGGAATAATAGGTAACGCTGACAGAGAGTAAACTGGAGAAAGTCAGTGTCGGTGACTCTGAGTGTCTGCTAATGCTAGCGTGCGTATGACGTCATGCGTCATCGTGACTTATACTACCGGTTAGTAAAAAAATCGCTAGTGATACATTTGAGATGATATCACCTTTCTAAAATCCACACAGTAGAGTATACAGACAGTAGAGTATACAGTGCATAGTGTAAATGTACAGTACTTCATTTGGGACAGAACTTTAGTATTTACTCCCCGAAGCGTGTTTTCTGAACAGAAGTAACGTAATGCACACCGTCTAGTCCATAATGACTTTTTGACTTTTTTTTGACCCAGTGTAAAATGTTAAAGAGCTATCTCTATATCTCTAGATATAACCATGCAGTATGTTAGATGGTGGTATGCTGTGTTCAATAGGACTATGTGAGCACAAACAAACACTGAAATCTAAGAATGTTTTTTTTTTAACAGATAATTAGTAAAAATGTGTCCGCACAGGTCTGTTAGATCTTTAACATATAACAGGTAGTGCAATAATGGAAAAATGGTATAAATGTAAACATAACACACTATGACTGAGTATTCAGCAAATTAGCTTATACCAAATATGATCATAGCAGTTATAGTGATAGCAGCCAGGTAAAGTGTATATAAAGTGAATATAGTGACAATAAATTAGATCCTATGTTTTTTTTATAATACAGTACAGTATAATTCAGTTGTTCTATTAGTGCAATTTCAACCAAATACAGTGAAGTGTAAAAGTTTGTACCCCCTTTTGGTTTCTTTTGGACAGAAGGGTGTTAAATGTCCTAAACACTACAAAATTTGACTGTAAGTAGAAGTTAATTTTATTATCAGACTCAGATATCCATGTTAATATTTTTAATACTGCTCATTACTGTTAAATGACTTGAAAGAGTCAACACATCGGATGGTCATGGCAGGACCTTGATTTTGTGGTCAGTAAACCAATTGTGTGTTGATTTTGATGTATGTTTTGGATCACTGTCCTGCTGGAAGATCCAACCACGGCACATTTTAATCTTTCTGGCAGAGGCAGTCAGGTTTTTATTTAATATCTGTTGATATTTGATAGTCCATGATGCCATGTATCCTAACAATATGTCCAGGTCCTCTGGCAGAAAAACAGCCCCAAAACATTAAAGATCCACCACCATAGTTAACTGTGTACATGAGGTACTTTTCCATATGGTTAGGGTGAAGTCAGCTAACATGGGCCACTTTTTGGTAAATGATTTATAATGCCATCAAATAAGCTATCATGTCTCATCATCTCATCAAATCATGATATCTAATGATATTTTTATAAATTAGCATGGGCCTCTTCAATATAAATGTCTTTTAAAAATATGAAAAAGTATAATTGTTTTAAAATTATGAGGGTTAGAGTATTGGCAGGAACCCTCTTGAGCCACAACACAATGTTCAGGCAAATTGGGCCGGCTGTTCAGTTAAAATGGGCCAATATAAAAAGATAACGGGTAATTTCGACTGAAATCATTTTAATTTTAACAGTAAATTGATACTATTGTGTTCAGTGTGCCATAGCAGCAACACCGTAAATATATTTCATTTAATAGAAAGCACATCTTCTCCACAGCTCTCGTGGTACAATGAGTTGCACTGACAACAGCACACCCTAAATGTTCCCGCTGCATTGAATGCTGAAGGACTGTCGTGGTCTCTCCTTTCTCCCCAGCAGTAACCTCTACACAGGGTTTACCCACCTCCCCAACCACACGAGTAGAGTAAAACTGATCTTGTAGGCCAAATACATCACAATTCCACAGATGTGATGGAACATCTCTGATTGCAAGTTCCTCCAGCAGGTCTTCATACTGTGGAAACCACTTTCCTAACACACTACATTGCTGTATGGTTCAAGCTGCTTGGTTTGTTTCCTGCTCTCCAGGTCCTCCCTCAGTAGAGTAGAGGTTGATGGTAAACTAACTGGTTTCTATTCCATTATTATTTGTAGTTCCTTAGTTAAATCTGTGACCATAGGCACTTCTACTGTTTGTTCTGCATGTTGTTTTAAGTTCCTTTCTCCCCTTTTTCCTTTAGGGCCAGCCTGTGTTGGGGTTAATGAAAGTCTGGCTTTCCCCTCTCTACCGAACGCCCTATTTTCCCTTACGGTCCCCACATAGGAACCCATAACAGGTTGCGTACTCGGTTTAAGAGGTGGAAATGATTCAGGGTCATTGAAGGATTCAGCCAATGGGGTGAGTGACTTTTTTGGCATTTCTGTTAACATTGATTTCAGGGTCTGTGCTGAACTCGCTGTGAATTTCTTTCTATATCTTGTTTTGCTCCAGGTTACTGCGTGTTGAAAACCTGAATGTCCAATTCCCTTATTTCAGACAAAATGGTTGCTATTACTTCATCGTAGTGTTCTTTTAAGATCTCTATATTATTGTCCATCCACTGTGCTGTGTTTTGTTTGACCTTTTCCAGTGTTGACTGGTTTGGAGAAGGTTTAATGAAAGATGTGAATTTTGTGACCTGTCTGAACACACTTGGTGGATAAGGATTAGCCGGTGTTGTGGCCGCCAGAATTTCTGAACGATGTAGAGCCTGTAACAATTTGAAATATTTTGTCAATGTTAAATCTACAGCAGTTTTTGATTTGAGACACCTTGAATTTGGTTTTCACTTACATTTGCAGGTTCCCTTATCAGTCCAGAGTCAGCCAAGACTTCAAATCTGTTGTGCAATACTACAGACATATTGTTAAAGTAAGTTCACTTTAAAAAGGAAGAAAGATGGAACAGCCTGTGCAAAGGGGAAGAATGAATAGGGGCAGAAAATCCTTTAAGATGAAATAGAATTCAGAAAGGAGAAACAGTCAAGGAAATTATTCAATCAACACAACACCAAATCAGAAACAAAACACATTCCTGTGTATGTATAGGGAAAAATGTAGAAGTGATGCCATCTGGTGGATGAATTAAGGAATCATTCCTTTGATGGACATCTTGGAACATGTGCATAAAATACGCCTTGTCTTTCTTCACAGGACTGCAATTTTGAGGTCTGGGTGAGCTACTGGCATAAAATGGAGGAAGAACATCCCAACAGGAGAACAGGAAAACTTTCTTTGCAAAGTTGTATATATCCTTTTCTCTTCTTTGTTTTCAGTGTGCACACTCTTTGTAGACTTTACGTAGAAAAGGATTGTACTTACTCCTTTCAGGGTTTGGTCATCGTTGTTGTTTGAGGTTTAGTAGAGCTCCTTTCCTCTCTGGATCCCATTAAAAAAATTCATTTATTTATTTTATTAAACATATTCCAGGGCTCCAGGCAAAAAACAAAATCTTGGAGCCATTGGTTCCTAAACCCAAAATATTTATGTGCCAAATCAAATTTTCAGGAGCCAAAATAGTGATGTCATATGACATATGATGATATCATTGTTAAATGGCTACCTCACACTGCCTTTTCTTTCCCTTCTGTACTGTCTGCCTTTGTTTACTCTGCCTCCCATAGTTTACACAATGTATTCTTTACATACACAATATGTGCAATGTTCAGTACGTCATATAATAATAATAATAATAATGAGTCTTTATTGATCACATATACATTACAACACAGTGAAATTCTTTTCTTTGCATATCCCAGGTTGTTAGGAAGTTGGGGTCAGAGCACAGGGTCAGCCATGATACAGCGCCCCTGGAGTAGAGAGGGTTAAGGGCCTTGCTCAAGGGCCCAACAGTGGCAGTGATGCCCCCATCTTGAGTCATATTACCGTAAATACTTAAATGTGCAGTCATTTGTTTCTTTTTTTTTAACTTTTTTATTCATTTCCTGCTTATTCAGGCTCAGAGTCATGTAGGCTGCATTGAATTTTATTTTCAATTCCCTCATCTCTTTTTCAGCGACTTTATCACTAGCACGTTGCACTGCTTTCACGATTGGGGTGGCACGAGGGGCAGACCTAGCAATGACACAATCCCTGGCGTTCTTATGTTTTTTTACTGTCTCCATGCTTCTTTACCGTTTCTTTTTTAAAATGACTCGAACTGGTAATGAACTCTGTTTTACCAGCAATATCTTGTCCCGCTTTAGCACAAAAGGTGCAGTACATTTTCCCTTTGTGATAACGTAACCAGGCGAACTCTTGTAGCCAAGCTGATTTAAACTGTCTTGTCGGGATGAGAGCTGCAGAGACGGGAGAAGACTCAACTCGCTGCGCTTGGCTGTCATCATCTGTAAAAGATTGCACACCGATTGAAACGGGCTGGAATGACTCAAATGTCACTTGAGAACTTTCACTGGTCGAGTTGGTCTCAACATCGTCGGCATCTGATGTAGAGGAGGCAGGGTTTGGACAGGCAGGGAATGAGGAAAAAGTCTGATATTTTTCTTGTCAGCTGACTAACGTTAGTTAACTACGCAGTTAGCTAGCCTACATATAACGCATAAATTCACATTCTAACAAACTAAACCACATCAAACTAAATTAAACACCTTTAATAAAAAGGCTCAGGCAGGGTTAGGTTAGGGGATGACTCAACCCAACACTCATTGGTGTGGGAGGTGGCACAGGCACAAAACCTTGTCCTTCATTCTGTATATATTTCTCTATATGTATTTAACATTCTATGAGAAAATATCAGTTGTATAAAAAAAATGGAAAAGAAATTATATAATTTTTTTAATCTATATATTGTGTTAAAAACGAATTCTGCCACTTTAAAAAAAAAAGAATTTTCATGAATCTCATGAAAATGAATCACATGTAAATGAATCAACGTAAATGAATCACATGAAAATGTGTCACTTGAATATGAATCTCATGAAAATGAATCATACGTAAATGAATCACATGTAAATGAACCATATGAAAATGAATAAATAAATTAAAGACTTTAAAGAAAATCTGTCTAAATGTAAGACGTTTTAGGTGAGGTTAACTATTGGGGGTTGGAGGATCAGTTTAGAGAACATATTATTTGTTTCTGATGGTTAAGTTCAGGGTTAGGGTTGGCCCCTAAGTTTCAACATTGGAAAAAGGAGTTTTTATTGGTTAAAAATTAGGTGATTAGAGTTTATTGTTTGGGTAAGCCCCTAGATTTCAAGATAAAAAATAGTTTTAATGGTTGGAATAGAAGTTCTAATTGGGTTTAAGGGTACTGGGTCTATGTTCCCAATCCCTATTGTCCAACTTGTACAGATGAAATTTAATCTGGCCCAAATTTAGGGCCGAACCAGGAAAAAGTTCCATTAATTTTGTCCATGTTCCCTCTCAGATCCTTCTTCCTATTGATTACTCCTCTCCCCCCTGAGAAGAAATGCCTTTCTCTCTATTAATATATACCCCCACACACATTTTATATATAATATTATATTATATTTATATTTTTGTGTCACGATATGGAGGTTGAGACGGATGCAAGTGCAGATTTTTCAAGTTTAATAAAGAACTAAACAAAATACAAAAGACACTGACATTGGGGCAAATCACTGTGGCAAAGACTAAACATAAACCAAAGAAAAAAACACAGCACCAGGGACAAAGGTAAAGAAAGACAAACGTGAGACAAAGAGTGCAGTGAAAACTGGCTAAATACACAAGTGCTTACCAGGAATGTGATCCAGGTGCAGGTGGTCATGTGACTGTGATGCAGTGGCTGCTGGGAACTGTAGTTCAGATTTCCTTCTCTGATTACATGACATAATGGTGTATGATGTAATATGTAATATTACTCTGTGCGTGTGTGTGTGTTTATACAGAGGCTGAATGTGTTGGCCACTCTTGGGTAACTTACCCAAAATACATCAGAGCATCATCACAGCTCTCATTACTGTGGATGTCCACGCCAGAGACATTGTCACGGAGCTCGTCAATGAAAGGGTACAGACAGCTACACACCTTCTCTTCAGAGCGAAGGGAATCATGGGTGTGGTCAGATCTGATTGGTCAGAAGCTGTTAATAAATCTTTTAAAAATAACGGCAGCTCTGACAGCAGTGCATATGCAAATCAGTTCCCAGGTTTATACAGTATGAACGCACTCATTATAAACTATCCATGCTATATCGTCAGCGAGAATGCCCAATTCGTATACAATGAGATCGTATATATATCACATGTCTTTGTGTATGTGTTCACGTAGGTGGACTCGAGCAGTAACTTTGAGTGGCAGAGGCAGCTGTGCTAATACTGGGACGTGGATCTGGATAACTGCGTGGCCAGAATGGCTCTGTATCAGTACGTCTACGGATATGAGTACCTGGGAGCCTGCCTCCGTCTGGTCATCATCCCGCTCACAGTAAAGACGTGTTAACAATACGTTAAGAATTCATAATGCATAATGTAGTGTAGTGCATGTTATTATAATAATATTTATTTAAATACTATGCGTAATGCATTACGGAGGCTTTATAACATGCTTCGAATGCGTTTATCGCTCGTTATAGGCGTGTGAAAGAGTGAAGTCTTAAAGATACGTTTGTGTGTGACCTTTCCATCAGGAACGCGTTTAATGTAAAAAAAAAATCTTCTTGGAAATGACATGCTTGTGCTTGTTTGTGATGGTTTTTAGGACCGATGCTACCTGTGTCTGATGGGTAACACCTCGAATAACATGTGTGTAGAAGGTGTGAGCTTGATCCTTTCACCGTTAGCCAGACAGAGCGTCTTGTTGTTGTCCAACACGGAGGTAATTTTCTCAATCCACAGGCACGTCCACAGGTACGTCACTCACCACCCACTTGTGCGTGTCGGCGATGTCACTGCCGAGAGACGGTTTGATGGTACTCCACTCCCATGTGAGAGGGTCGTCTTCACCATACAGCTCGTCCATGCTCACTGACTGCGGGTTGAGCACGTCGGTCTCGATGGGCTTGTATAAGAGATTCACCTCGCAGCCCTCTGTCTCGTGGAGGGTGCGCAGTGCGTCAGCGAGGGCACGGTACGCTGTGGTTTTACCGCCTCTTGTAGGGCCCACCAGCAAGACGCCCTGGTGCACTAGCATGGTCTCGTACAGCTGGATCACCTTGGCGGTCATGCTGGAGACGGGCTGCAGGGAGCGGGCGCATAGAGCTGCCTCGATGTTCGACTGAAGCGCGCCGTAGTCATGCTCGGGGACGCCCACGCCAGGAAAGAGGTCCGACAGAATACCGCTAAACGCACACAAGAAGGATTGGATTGACTCGATTGACACTAGGTTCAAGATTTTCAGATTATGGATGTTCAGATGTTCCAGGATTCTTTACTTTTCATCTGGTATAACATTACAAGGTGCTAATGTTATATACTTTAAATGCTTTAAAAAAAAGTTATATAGTATATAATTACAGCTTTTTAGTTGCAAAGAATTTGCAAATGTCAGTTAATTGTATTTCCTAATTTGTCCTGGAATTTCCTCCTAGTGCCTGATTCCAGTGATCCTGTGATAATGACCTTTGATACTCCATATGTAAGCTTTGGCGTTCTTTACTATTTATCAATTTATTTTATTTTAAGTTCTGCGTCATCCTTGAGTAACTTGGGCAGGTTGGAGTATCGTAGCGCTCTAATCAACACTACGTTCTCACTCAGGTGTGGGTTCTCTCGCATCAGAGACCTGGAACACACACACACACACACACACGCTCGATTTATTCCAGCAAGACATCTGTTACGTTTATAGATAGTTTTAATTAACAATTTAGAAAAAACAACGGATGAATCTAATCTAATCTAATATGTTCACCCTGTTCGTAGATGGACATACCCGGCCATGACGATAACAGAGTTGACGACTCTCATGGTGAAGTCGTAGTGGTCCTGCCGGGAAAGCTGCTTGCTGCACAGCTTATACAGCTGAATCATCTTCTTCGCCAGAGTCTCACTGGACTTGAAGCCCTCAGCTCACAAGTCCACCTACAGCAAAAAGGACAACATGAAACAGTTCTGTAACACGCCAGAATACATCCGTTATTGCGTTCATTACATAATGTAATGAATGATGGCACCCGAGCACACCTCTGCGATGACGGCGTGGTCGGGCACAATCATGGAGACGGATCTGAAGCGGCCTCCAGGTTGTCCCGGAGCTCGGTCCTGCCTGCGTAGCCTGGGTTCATCGTGATTAAGGCAGCTTCCTACAAATGGAAGCAAGGGAAATGATAACGATTCAAACCCTTGCTAATATTCTGAAATCGATTGCAACACTGAGTGAGTCTGTTCCAAGAATCGATTCAGCACAAATCTCGAATTAAAGGTTAGGGGAACAACCCACAGTATTAAGTACATAGGATCATTATCATGATTAACAGGGCGATTCCTAATACCTGGTGTCAATTCGTAGATACCAGGTAATGGGAATAGAGTCGATTCAAAGGAATCAAGCTTTGGAGTCAACTCTATAGTCGTTGTGAATATGGAGTCAACTCCAAAGCTTGATTGTGGGGGAAGCATGACTGAAGAACCTTGATTTCTCGGTTTGGGAACAATCCCAAAGAAATAGTCGGGAGACGCAGAGCGTTTGGCATCGTTGTGACAAACGCTGAATCTCACAGCCTTTTTTTTAGTTTTTAATTACTGAACAACTAAGACACAAACCCCTCGTTTATTCCTTCACTTTCATCTTTCACTACTTTTTTTATTTTACATTTTGTTCTGATTCTTTCCCCCTGAATGTCTGGCTAGAACTTTCTAGAACTGGGAGCTAATGCTAAATTTAATGTTCTGTTAGAAAAGACAGCTTGATGTGTGGTTTCATTAAATTCATTCAATTTAAATATCTTGTCTTTCTAAGAAAAACTGCTGATTAAGCAATGCACTATACCATATTCATGAGAAAGTAGAATGTTGTATTTGTTATTTGACGTTTGTGTAAATTCAATACGTCGTTTTCAGCTAGTGATTAAAGAATTGGTTCATGAGTCATCTTTGTCAGATATGCTGGTGGCGCTTTCTGATTTTAGTCATTTAACCATTCAAAAGAGTTATTTGTGTGTGGAACAGTGTTGCATTGCACCCGCGAATACCTGCAACCTGGAATGGAAAATAAGATTTATTTTGTTCCAACACTTTTGTTGTTGTTGCTGCTGTTGTTGTTGCTCCAAAACTGAAAAGTGTTACAATGGAAGCAGAAGTAAGTGTAGCTTCTTAAATTGTGTAGTGTAACGCAGTGTTTTTCAATCTTTTTTGAGCCATGGCACATTTTTTACATCTTGCGGCACACCACCAACCAAAAATGTTACAGAATGACACTCTGTAGCCTAATACAGTATATATAATTACAATATAGTTTCTCAATTTATTTATACTCACTCAGTGTGAAACCTGGGCCTGTTTAGATGAACACAAAGCCGATATCCTGGCAGGAATTGAAGAAAGGCATACACGAAGCTCTTCTTCAACAGCTTTCAGTCTCTCTCTGTTTTTAGTTTTTATAGCAGTTAGGCTTGAAAAGCTCAGCTCACACACATGTTGTGGAAAATGGGAGCAATGTCAAAACTTTGTTGGCCGGAATGGGGAATTCCTTGGCAGCAGTCAACCAAAAACTGTCCAAAGGAAGTTCAGCAAATCTTAGCTTTAAACCACGATCTTGTTTCAGTTCAGTTAGTTCCTCCTGCTCCTGTAAAGTCATGTCCTTTCCAACAGCAGTCAAGGCATTCAGTGGAGGCTGAAGAGAAATAAAATGACAACTTCTCCTCAAGAGTTTTCAGATGTTTAACTATTACCTCGCACAGTGCAGCAGGGTGATCTTGCCGTTCCTCTGTGAGTGGGAACATCTCAAGGTTGGCACTTTGCACATGTTGTTGCCAGAGGTGCACCTTTAAATGGAATCCATTTATTTTATCCATGCTTGTAAGCAGGTTCTCATTTCGGCCTTGCATCCGTGTGTTTGGTTCATTCAGATGATGAAATATATCTGCCAGGTATGCCAGCTTTGCACACCACTCATCACTTTCAAACAGATTTGAGTAATCAGACCTCTCATTTGTCAGAAACACTTTAAGTTCCTCCCGCAGCTCATACACACGGGCCAGCAACTTGTCACGCTACAACCATCGGACCTCCGTATGGAGCAATAAGGCTTTATGCTCCACTCACATTTCCTCACACAAAGATGCAAATATGCCTTTTCAAAGGTCGTGTCTTTACAAAGTTCCCTATGCGCACAACATCATCCAACACAGGAACTAGTTCTGCTGGTAAAGTCTTTGCAACGAAGGCCTCACGGTGCAGAAAACAGTGTGTAACAATAAGATCTGGGTTTCTTTCCTTCACTCTGCTAACGAAGCCTTAGGTGTGCCCGACCATGGCTGCAGCTCCATCAGTGCAAACACTTGTGCAATTTTCCCACGTAAGTCCTCCCTGGTCAAGATATTCCGATTTGACCCAAAAAATTTCCTCTCTTGCTGTTTTTTCTGGCAGTGCCTTGCAAAATAGGAAGTTTTCTCTAATGGCATCTCCATCCACAAAACGCACATTGGCCAAGAGCTGAGAATATCCGTAGACTCATCAAGTTGCAACGCAAATTTCCTACTGATGCGTATCTTTTCCAAAACATGGCTTTCGATGTCTGTAGACATGTCATCAATACATCTGGCGATTGTGTTATCTGAGAGCGGGAGTTTAGATATGTCTTTAACCGCGTCAGGGCCGAGCATCTCGTTGACAGTGTCTTTGCGGGCAGGTAGTATTAACGTCTCTGCCACAGTGTGGGGCTTTTTTCATTTAGCTACAAGTTCAGCAACTAGCTTTGAGGGCTTTCTAATTTACCTTTGTGGTTTTTCTCATTAATGTTGCCTGTTTCGGTGTTTTCACGCAGGCAAACAAAATAGTCCATCGGCTTGTTTTGAAGCGACGGGTGTTTCGCTTGGAGATAGCGTTTAAGCTTGCTTGGCACCATGGCGCTATTGGACTGCTTCTCGCCACACACCAAGCATAATGGAGTCGGGGTCATCTCATTGCTGGTGAAAGTAAATCCTAACGAAAGATAGCTTTCGCTGTATTGCCTCGAGCTCACCGTCTTTGCTTTCTTTTTACCACCACTCATACTAGGCCCTTCACCTGGGTCACAATCTTGTCCAGGGCCCAGTTCGGAGTTTGCATTTTTCCTTTTTAAAAACTTCTCCATCACTGCCACCACGACCTGTCGCATGCGTCACTAATTCTCTTGTCTCTAAGAAGGTAGGAGGCAATTACCTGCTGCCACCCGGACGAATATTACATTGCTCTGCCAGTCACTATATTACAGCACAGACACGCAACAATGGCTTATTATTTGCAGATAATAATGAATAAATTTTAATAAAAAAGAATTTTAAGACTAAGTGAAATTGGACAATTTCTCAAGGCACGCCTGACGATCTCTCACGACACACTAGTGTGCCACGGCACAGTGGTTGAAAAACACTGCTCTACGGTATGTAGACTGTATTACATGCGTGTTGAGCAGAGAGGAGATATTATAATATTATACAGTATCTGGAAATATAGTGTGTGACTGCTGCTGAAATAAGGAAGAGACTTAGGATTCTCCTTTTCAAATCTGAAACCAAATTGCTGAAGCAGCACAATACTTACCTGAACAGCTTACTCTGCGAAGTCTTTAGTGATTTAAACTAAGCATTGGTGGTTCAGTGGTAGAATTCTTGCCTGCCACGCGGGAGGCCCGGGTTCAATTCCCGGCCAATGCAGAAGTGAGTTTTGAAAGTTAAGCCTTCACCAAAAGAACATTACAAGCCTTATCATTTCTGCCCAAACTAGACCAACTCCATGCTGCTGAAATATACAAGAGACTTAGGATGCTCCTTTTCTATTTTGAAACCAAACTGTTTAATCAGAACAATACTTAATGAAAAGCACACTCTGCATTGTCCTTAATCCTTTAAGATAAGCATTGGTGGTTCAGTGGTCAAATTCTGACCTACCATGCGTGAGGCCGGGGTTCAATTCCTGGCCACTCACGACTGACTTTTGAATATTGAGCCTTCACCCAAAGAACTCTGCAAGCCTTATCACTTCTGTCCAAAAAAAGGGTAGCAGACACAGTCCATGTTACTCAAATATACAAGAGCCTTAGGATGCTCCTTGTCAATTTTGAAACCAAATTGCTGAGTCAGCACAATACTTACCTGGAAAGCGCCCTCTGTGTGTGTCCGGGTTAGATTCCAGGCCAATGCACAACTGAGTTTTGGAGACGTTTGTGTTGCTTGAGCCTTCACCCAAAGCACTTAACAAGCCTTATCAATTCTGCCCAAAACTAGGGTAATGGACAAACTCCATGCTGCTGAAATATGGAAGAGATTCTCCTTTAGAATTTTAAACCAAATTGCTGAAGCAGCACAGTACTCAGCTTTAAATCGCACTCTGCGAAGTCCATGGATTTTTAAGATAAGCATTGGTGGTTCAGTGGTAGAATTCTCACCTGCCACGCGGGGGCCAGTCACACGTAGGTGTAGAGCGCTGACTAGCCAATAGAAAGCGAGGATAATCCAGGAGGAGGGTCGGACGAACCTAACGTAAAAACATCCGTTCAAATATTTATATTATATTATCTGTTACATATTGTATCTATGTAATTTTTTAAAAGCGGCATTGTCAACATTTACTATTCCGATACTCTTTCAGTGTGTAAAATTAACTGTTAAAGAAGAATGTGAAATTAACAGTTTGTCAAAATTAAAATAACTATCTAAATAATATATGCAGGGTGTGTTATAGTAAGTTATTGAAAATGTATTCCAAATAAGGACTAAGATTTTAAAACATTTACAAATACAAGCTAGATAAAAAATATTTACAAATACACAGGACAATTTTGTTTTGTTTTTTTAAATACAATGTTGTCTATACACAATTCCACAATGGTAAGAGAGAGAGAGAGAGAGAGAGAGAGAGAGAGAGAGCACAGAAAACGTAGAATGAGATTCATGGACAACAGTATTACACAGGATTTGTAACTGTTTACCAAAATCCAACCTTGTGCTTGGCTTGCAATCAGACATGCCATGCACAGACCTTAAATACTGTGTTTCACAACAAAGTTATTTTCTCTTTTCAACAATCCACCTCTGCCTCTCAGCCTCATAGAATGAGGACTGCTGAAACTCTGCCCATGTCGTCTCTGCATTCATTCCCTGTGCCTGATACAGGGAGAGCACTTTAGAAGGACAGTAAATGTATTTGCCTGCCACTCCAGGGAAACCAGTGTGGATATGAGGGCTATTGGGTCCTTGTTTTAGTGGCTGGTGGCAGAACCTGCACAGATGACCAGAAGGCCCTCTGCAGAGTATGCCTCAAAGACTTTCCTGGAGCAGTAGAAGTATTTAACATCACCAGCCTGCTAAAAGAAATGTACAGAGGAGCCATCACCCATGTAACGAGAATTTGGCTGACCACAAGCTAAACAGGATCTAATTTGTTTTTTTGGTGTCTTCTCAACTGCTGCCTGTGTCAGAGGTACATCTTCAGGAACACCACTAGCAGGTGGATTGAACGGAGCTTAAGACCCCATGGTCCACGGTCACATCGGTAGTGTTTGCGGAAGAGCTCTTCTGCTATGACCTTACATCCCACTTACAGTGGTGCTTGAAGGTTTGTGAACCCTTTAGAACTTTCTATACATCTTCATTACCAGGACCTAAAACATCATAAGATTTTCACACAAGTATTAAAAGTAGATAAAGAGAACCTAATTAAAGAAACCAGACAAAAATATTACACATGGTCATTTATTTATTGATGAAAATGATCCAATATTGCATACCTGTGAGTGGCAAAAGTATGTGAACCTTTGCTTTCAGTATCTGGTGTGACCTCGGAGTGCAGCAACAACTGCAAACAAACGTTTCCAGTAACTGTTGATCAGTCCTGCACGTCAGCTTGGAGGAATTTTAGCCCATCCCTCATTATAGTACAGTTTCATCTCTAGGATGTGGGTGGGTTTCCTCACATGAGCTGCTTGCTTCAGGTCCTTCCACAGCATTTCTATTGGATTAAGGTGAGGACCTTGACTTGGCCATTCCAAAACATTGACTTTATTCTTCTTTAACCATTCTTTGGTAGAACGGCTTGTGTGCTTAGGGTTGCTGTCTTGCTGCACGGCCCACTTTCTCTTGAGATCCAGTTTACGGACAGATGTCCTGACATTTTCTTTTAGAATTTGCTGGTATTATTCAGAATTCATTGTTCCATCAATGATGGCAAGCCGTCCTGGCCCAGATGCAGCGAAACAGGCCCAAACTGTAATGCTACCACCACCATTTTTCAGAAATGGGATAATGGGTCTTATGCTGGAATGCAGTGTTTTCCTAACCCCAAACATAACCCTTCTCATTTAAACCAAAAAGTTCTAGTTTGGTCTCACCTGTCCACAAAACGTTTTTCCGAGTAGCCTTGTGTCTTGTCCATGTGATCTTTAGCAAACTGCATGCAGGAAGCAATGTTCTTTATGGAAAGCAGTGGCTTTCTCCTTGCAATCCTGCCATGCACACCATTGTTGTTCAGTGTACTCATTATGGTGGACTCATGAACATTAACATTTGCTGATGCGAGAGAGGCCTTTAGTTGCTTAGAAGTTACCCTGGGATCCGTTGTGACCTCATGGACAATTACATGTCTTGCTCTTGGAGTGATCTTTGTTGGTTGACCACGCCTGGGGAGGGTAACCATGCTCGTGAATTTCCTTCATTTGTACACAATCTGTCTGACTGTGGATTGGTGGAGTCCAAACACTTTAGAGATGGTTTTTTTTTTTTTGAACTTTTCCAGCCTGATGAGCATCAACAACTCTTTTTCTGAGATCCTCACAAATTTCCTTTTTTCATACCATGATACACTTCCACAAACATGTGTTGTGAAGATCAGACTTTGATAGATCCCTCTTCTTCAAATTAGACAGGGTGATCACTCACACCTGATTGTCATCCCGTTGATTGAAAACACCTGACCCTAATTTCCCCTTCAGACTAACTGCTCATGCAGATGCCAACAATGTCTGCACCATGCACGCTTCCTTTACAGAATGCGCTTAAGCAAGGTCTTTACAAGAAAAATAGGATCCAAACCCACATGGGCTGTGCACAGTGGATTGGCAGTTCATCACCTTAACCTCTTGCTGACATAGCTCACGCATATGAAATTACATCCCGGTGTGTGGAGCAATAAAGAGGTTTCGGTGCAGGTTCTTTGCCCCTGTCGTCTGGACTGCGGAATGCGTTCTGCGTTGACGGACCTCCAGAGACGCCAGAGCCTTACAGCAGCTGTGGCCAAAAAGCATTGAAATACAGCTCACGGTTGCGAAACACGTAGCCACAGTGCTAGCTTTTCACATTTCTCCACCCTCTCTAGTGCTAGCTCAGGGACCTGTACAAAGCTTCCCGTCTGTAGGCGTGAGACAGACTGCAACAAAGCCAGATATTGCTGGAAAGAGGAAGCAAAGTAACAAGCTTGCGACGAGGATGGGATTCGAACCCACGCATGCAGAGCACAACGGCTTAGCAGTCCACCGCCTTAACCTCTCGGCCACCTCGTCCGAGGCCCCCTGCTTTTAACGAAAACTATGCAAATGAGGGTTTAATGTTCGCTGACTAGATGACTGCTTCTCAAATAGATTTTATTCAAGTCTTGAGGTATGAGCTGTGCCGTCATATAAACTGAAGGGTGACGATGCGGCGAGACGGCCCAAAGGTCTCACAGAACGGGACAATTCCATAGTTGAGCCGTCGCAATGCAATCCAATCCTTGGGCGGCTAGGTACCGACTACCTATGGACTGCCCATCTCAGCGAGTTAAATTTCTTTGGAAAATGTAACTTTTACCCATGACCTGAGAAGGATTACGAGGTATAGAAGATGGATGGATGGAAATGTAACTTTTATCCTTACCTGGATATACACAACAACTGTGGAAAAGGGGGCATGAATTGGGACGTTCGTGAGGCAGCATGCTGTGGCCAAAAAGCGTTGAAATACAGCTCATGGCTGCGAAACACGTAGCCACAGTGCTAGCTTTTCACATTTCTCCATCTCTCTCAAGGATATTCAGCTGGCCTGCCGTATTCGCGGAGAATGCGCTTAAACGACAACTCCGTCTAATATACACAAAGGCTCTTTTAAGAGTCACTTCATCGTCTCAGAAAACAGCTAATTTTATTTCTTGGGCTGTTTGAATATTTAGATAATATTTACAAAGAGCAGGGGACACATATTTATATATATATATATATATATATATATATATATATATATATATATATATATATATATATATATATACTGCTATGTATATTACATAATGTTTGTTTGTTTTATAGATGATGATGAACAGTGCAGAAGAGCCGTGTATTGTCCTTATGTAAAAACTAGACAATGCACAGTAATAACGCCGATGAGCTGTGTCTGTGTACAGTAGCCCAAATCTGCCTTCTGTTCCAGGCGGCGTTGTGTCTTGTGCTGGATGGAGCTTGACTGCCCTCGTGTGTCCAGTTTAAATATTAGAACGTGGTATGGAGAGAAAAGGATTATATATATATATATATATATATATATATATATATATATATATATATATATATATATATATATATATGTAAATGATGTAAAAGGCTTTCTATCAACATTAGAAAAAGGTTAGTTATTAATTTTGTATTTTTATGATAAATATAGTGCTATGAATATTACATAATGTTTGATTTTATAGAAGAGCCGTTAATTGTGGTTATGTCCGAACAATACAATGCACAGTAATGAGCTGTATCTGTAAAATAGCACAAACCTACCTTCTGCTTCAGGTGGCATTGTGTGTTGTGCTGGGTGGAGCTTGACTGCCCTCCTGTGCCCAACCTCGGGAACGGCAATTTCCCAGCAGCGGTATTCTGTCATAAGAGTACATTTGTAGTTAGGCCCGAGTGGGGTAAGAAATATTACATGGTTTATATTACTGTGTCCCCTTTTTAACCCGTTCATGATCATTATTGTATACATTACAAAGATAAAGGTAATGTTCTTCCCTATTTGTGGATATTCTCGAAGTGAAATAGATGAGGCCACCTAGGGAACACTAAGTTATCTAGGAGCAGTGATGAGAATGACATGTCTAATAACATTAGAAATACATTAATAATGTTATTATAATAGAAATCAAGGTGTGCACTTTAACATTATAAAATATACATACACAGCAAAATCCACAGAAACAAATCCACTCTATTGGAGTTTCATTTCAACACTTTTAAAGTGTCCGGAGGGGTCCACACTCCACACTGTCATTTTAACACTTTAATAGAGTTCACATCAACTCTTTGTATAGTTGAAATTGAACACTACTCAAGTGTTAGTTTCTTAACACCAGTGTGTAGTGTTAGAAATTAATTCTCATAGGAGTAATTCATTAAATCTCATAGTGTTAATTGCATACTATTAAATGAGTTGCCTCTAACACTATAAAGTGTTAATATGCTACTGCACAATTAAAATAACATTTAAATGATTACAAATCTAAAAGGCAAATAAAGAAAAAAACCAAGTTGGTTGCTTTATAATAGTTTTCTTTTTTCAAGGGCGTTAACATTACTGACCCCTCAGGTCAAGTCTTTCTAAATATAACAATTGGGCACTATGTACTCTCTTTGATTAATCTCATTAGAGCACTGCTGGTCAAATGGCCTAAAGTGTGTCAGTTCATTCACAGAGATGACAGAAAACTCATCCATTTGGTTATCTTCTATACAGTATGCATTGAAGTGGTCATCATAGTACATCGTTTTTACATTGCAGGAAATAATGAAAGCACTCTCTTCATATATTATTATATCACAGATCTTTTTGAACACAGGGAGATCATAGGTACATCCAGTGCATATGAACACACCAACCTGATACTCAGTACCATAATGTCTGACCCACTTTGTACTTGTAACACTCAAACAGGCTTCACTTTCTATTTTATGTCCGCTCTGTCATCACACTGAAGCGTGATAGTTATGTCAGTATTATTCATTTCTCACAGACCTGCCTTTCACCTTGCTAATATATGGAAGCACTGAATAAACAGTCAATTTGTCATGTTTTTGTATGAAGGTGTTAAAATGTTGAGTTGTACGGCCTTTCCTGCCTCGTGGACTTTTCACCGGTATCGTTTGAATAAATCAAACTGGTAATGAAAAGTGTCGTTACTGATAGGGAAGCAAAACAGAGACAAAGATCTGAATGTGAAAATCCATTGAATTTGGAAATGAAATTTCGACACCATTGAATTAATAGAATCCGTGTATCATATCATTCGTTCTTTTCGTATTCAATTATCCAATTATCCGAAAATGGAAAAATGGCTTATTTTATTATTCATTTACAGATCCAAAATGAAACAGACGAAAAAAAAAAAAAACAAGTAATTTTCCATTCTTTCAATGTCACGCTCAAGTTAAAAATAAGCGATTAGAAAACGGGTCAAATGTCCAGGTTTCATTTGAACATTTTTTTTTTCGATTGACTATGACCCAGAAGTTACTGGTTTCTTCACGTGTTGTGCTGGATAAAGGGGTTTTTATTTTGGTTTATTTGTTTAGTTTTTTGCTGAAGAGCATGGGGAGATTCGTACTGTTTAAGGGAGCCAAATGTGTAACCCTCAAAGAAGACTGCAAAAATATTAACTCCAGTTAAACCAGTCAATAATTCTTTATAATCCTATAAACGTTTTTGCATTTACGCTTTTACATTTTAGAAAATGGGCAAAATCAAGTTTAAAGAGAGGCTGTAATAAAAATACAGTTTTTGGAGTATCAGGGTCGGCGCAGTGGCTTTGTAGTTAGCTTCTTTGCTTCACACCCCCAGGTTGTACTCTGGTTTCCTCCCCTAGTCCAAAGGCATGCGTTGTAAATTGTCCGTAGTGTGTGAACAGGTGTATGATGGGCTTACACCTCGTCCACGGTGGCCCCCGCCTTGTGCCCCGAGTCCCCTGAGATAGACTCCAGGGTGACCCTGTGTAAGATCGATGGAATCTCTGATTTAATGAACACTGAAAAACTTTTCATTGTTTTCATTGTTTCATTCGGCTCTTTTTCCAGTCTGTGTAGCCTCACATTCCTGTTATTGGGTGACACGGGTGGAATCCAATGAGGTTTTCTACTGTTCTCAAGGTTTGGCATGCTGTACATCCTGAGATGCTTTTCCGCTCACCATGTATGTAAAGATAGGTTATTTGATGTTACCATGGCCGTCCTATTAACTTGACCCAGTCTAGCCATTCTCCTTTCGTCAACAAGGTGTTTCCACCCCGAGAACTGCCACTTACCGGATGTTTTTCACACAAGTATGTGTGTGTGGAAATCCTAGGAGAGCCGCAGTTTCTGGAATACTCAAACCAGACCATTTACAACCATGCCACGGATAAAATCACTGGATTACATTCTGGTGTTTGATGTGAATATTGACTGAAGCTCTTCATCTGATCCTGCTTGATGTTGTACATTGTGGTGTTGCCGTATGATTGGCTGATTGGATAATTGTATGAATGAGCACATGTACAAGTGATCAGTGAGCACATGTATCTACCATAGAGGTATTTTGGGGCAATACTTGACAATGTACCTGACTTTGTTAGATTTGTGGCCAAGTTGAAGAAGCTTTTGACATCCCAATGGAAAAAAATTAATAAAACAATCCAAGACAAATTCACTTTCAGTCTTGTTTTTTGTTTTGTTTTTTCCCCCCTTCATGTTAATCTCTTTCTACAGAACTCGTCCAAACTTCATACGTCAATGCAGTGAGCAAGATAAACTGTCTACAGCTAAAGTATCTAAGCATGCATCTGTTTTCACCCTTATAGAAAAAGTTTTGCAGTTCCTATCCAAAAGACACCAAGAGCCCAGATGTCCTTAGAAACTAAATGTAACCTCCAACTCGTGGCCTTTTCAGTAACTCGATTCCCAGACGTCGCCACACTGATCACAGTGCATCCTTCAAATCCACCGTGCAGCGGAAATGGACCAGTCGATTTAAACAGATTGTTCAAAATGTACGTTGTTCAAGGCATTTGTGAATTTGAAATTTCGCTACAAACCGAGTCTGAACAGTCGCCAGAATCTGAGGCAAAAACACACGAAGGAACGAGATCACGTCGTCACTGCCTCGTCTTTGGTGTTCTACATTTTTGACAAAAGTAACAACAGAGATGCTGCGTTAAAGTGGTCAAGAAAATTACACCAGAGTAAAAAAATCCCATTGGGTTAGATTATAAACATCGACTGAAACTCTCGATAGGACGTGACATTGTTGGAGAGTTGCATACGAGCGGACATTCAACAATATTTAGTAGAAGCCTTGTGGATGTTTTCGTCTGTGTTTGTCTGTAATATACTGGACTGTCCTACCAAGAGTTCGACCACGTACACATTCAACTGAAGCTCATACAGTCAGCATACTGAACTCTCCCTTTTGCCATAGTGCGGCCGCTTAACAGGATAAGACCTCAGAAGTCAAGCACCAGCAGCTTGTGGCTAAAAAGCTGCAGCAGAATTGAGCTCGGCTAGGAGGTGATGTGTGACGGAAAAAAGCCGGGGAACCTCGGAAAGGAAAACAAGGGCTGTGTTCCAAATCTTTTATTGCCTCCTCTTCAAACTCCAAAAACCTCTGGGCCCTACAGCTAAATCCAAAGCTGAGGAAAACAACCATTCAACTAAGAAGGCCTTCTCAAACACAACGTTTGAGCGAAGGGAGGAAATGATCAAACACAGATCAATTGGAACACAGCCCATACAGCAAAACCGTAAAAAGGTGCCATAGAGTGTAAATGATTCAAAAAGACACAAATCTAAGCCCAAACACTTCATATGACCATTGATATGACTGCTAACGAAATCTACTGTACTGTAGCTACACTGCTACAAGTGTATATAAAGATACACCGATACAACCAGTTGAACATGAATAACACGCAAAGCACATTTCACAAGCACGATATCTTTCAAAAATGTCCAAAAGCACAAATTCCCTAATAAAGGAAAAAGACATGTTTGTGCTAACATGTAAGACTTGAGTTTCTACATCTTCCAAACAAGTACACTTGAGTGTCTTCGTTACTGTAAGCTCGGCTCTGAAAATCTGCTACCACTGTTGTACCAATAAACACACACACAGACAGAGCAAGTTAGCAAAGATTGGTCAACAAGGTTTCTTCAACACAACCACTTTTTCATACACGTACGCTCACTTCATATTGTCAGTCCCTTTTTAAAAATGAATTAAACCATGAGCAGCTATCTTCTCAAAAGTCCTGTTCAATTTCAGAGCACAAAAAAACTGCCTATATACACAACAATTCAGTCCCACGGCTCTGAAAGAAATGCAGAGCACAAATGTACAAATCACTGCAATTTCTATTTTTCTAAAATGTGAAAAGGATGCTTGTAAAAAGATGATAAATCTTCACTGGGAATTACTTTAAGGTGATCATCAACAATTAATTTATAAATCAGGGGAGCCTGGCTCTGGTCCTGAATTCCTGTGATCATGCACAGTGTGATGATTTCTCATCTAACACTCCTACCTAATGACCCGAGGACTTAAATCGGGTGTGATTCAGGAAAATTCCCAAACTGTACTGCACTGTAATCTTACAGGACCACAGTAAGGCTTCCCCGCTCTAAAGCGTTTCCTATAGAAATATTTATTTGAACATGATGTGGATAATCTAATCACAGACTCTGGATTAATGGTGCACACAGCGATGCTTTGACACAAAAGTGTGATGGACACTAAAAAGCTGGAGCAGCACTAATGCATGAATAGCTTGTCTCAGAGTTTGTACTTTCAATTAGAAACACATTAAACTTCTGCACAGTTTCCAACTTCATATGAATAATATTGTAAACAGTCGTATTAGTGAGAATGAGGACAAACGGTTAAATATTCACAGAAAGTTTGACTTGGTCACAAAGCAGATGTCCCTCCCCTCCCCCCACTGAGAGCACGTATGCGTTGAGCAGTGCTCCCTCTTCAGGCTGGGAGATGTATCACAGGTTACACCACGTTGTCTTCTGTGGGCGGCTCAGCGTTGGGGGGCTGGAGGAGAGTTTGTTGAACTGTAAAATGACATTTTCACTTAGGGGTGTACTCACTTTTGTTGCCAGCGGTTTAGACATTAATGGCTGTGTGTTGAGTTATTTTGAGGGGACAGCAAATTTACTCTGTTACACAAGCTGTACACTCACTACTTTACATTGTAGCAAAGTGTCATTTCTTCAGTGTTGTCACATGAAAAGATATAATCAAATATTTACAGAAATGTGAGGGGTGTACTCACTTTTTTGTGAAATACTGTACATCTTTTTATTTACTTTAATTTTTATTCATAGTGTATATATATATATATATATATATATATATATATATATATATATATATATATATATATATATATTAGTGTATATATGTTTATTTTATTAGAAAAAGTGCAGTACATTTTCATGGTACGGTCAGTACTGTTTATTTTTGTAATAAAGTGAACTTAATTTTTCCACTGAGTGTTATATTTTCATTCAGTAGTAATCGGTTATTAGTAGGTGCTACCCGACTTGGTTATCAGCATCTGTAAGATCCACTATCGGTCAGCCTTTAAAATAGATTAATGTGTATGACATGTTGTTCTTTAATTAATAAAGAAATGCACTTGTTGACAACTTGCTGTGGTATAAGGGGAATAAAACACTTCAGAATGTGCAGTTCTACCTTAGGGTGGTAACGGTCACGCCACTTCATTGGATCATTGACTACTTTCCTATAACCGCATGTTTATTCCTTACATAAATTAAACGCAAAGCATGTAGGGGTTCTACATGCATGTAGTATTTGCACAATCAATAACCTATTAGAGTAATACATTGTGGTATATAAACTGAATTTTGTGTTTGATGTGTCTGCAGTGTCCAAAGCCCGTGGTGGTGGCAGTGCATGACGTGTGTGGGGGGGCAGGTCTGTTGGGAGTGTTAAGTACCATCTCATACACTCAGCAAACAATATGGATGGAACTTTCCAGAGTTGTGGTGTCACTTTTCCTGCAAAGCTTTAACCATCAGAGAGTTATCTTTTACTGGGGCTTTTAGCTGCAGGAGACTGAATTACTAACAGTTTTTTTTTTTTTTTGTGGATCTGATTTCTTCTTTCGCAAGAGTGGATCTAATCACAGCCTGTGATATTCGTCTGTGCACACAGGACGCCTGGTTTCAGGTGAAGGTATGAGGAACATTAACTTGCCATACACTGCTTGCTTACATGTTTACACCAAGATCTGTAAACAAGTTATTTTTGTCCATATGATCATGTATAGAGATAGTAAGTGATGAGAAGATAAGAATGGGCTGATTGTTCTGACTTGTACAAGCCCCTATGAAAGAGTTGACCACAAGGGGGCACACTCTGAACAATTATTTACATTTGCAGTTTGTTGAAGATTAAATAAACCACAGTGAGCATCAGATGTCTGGTTTTAATACAAAGTGGACTATTTTATGATATTACCATCTTGTCATTTATCAAAGAAGAGCTGCAAAACCTGAAATTTGTTCATTTTTAGACAAAAAAATTCTGCAGTGTAGCTGTTCTAGTGAGCTTTCACACTGGAAGTTTATTCCAAAACAGAGCAGTTTGCATGAAAAGTTGGTAATGTGACTGTCGTAATGTGGACTGGGAAGTGCACTGCGGTACCGAACCCGAGACTACCTGTAGAAGGTGGTCCGAGTTCGGTTACACTGGAACTGTGAATGTGAATTGTCCCATGAATGTGAACGCAACTTGTATCCGGGTCCTCACTTGTTCAGGAAGTAGAGTAACCTGTGCTGAAGGCCTGTTGTGGTGATGACGTGTCATGACATGTTTTGGCCCAAATCTGCAGTAACTTTGAAAAAGTGGAAGCTCCTCTGAATATTGTGGAATTTCTTGATTTTGTGTTAATTTCTGTGATCACAAAATGGTGAAATTCTGGACTGACATATGGAAGGTATGGAATGATAACAGAAGAATGTGACTTTGGGTTGTACTGTGTATTTTTTTCATGTAGCTTCATTATTTAGTATAAATGAAGGCAAGTGTGTGTTCTGTTCTTCATCTCTGCAGTCGTGTGCTTCCTGATAGTCAATGATTGCTGGAGCTCTGGAAATAGCAGGTGAGATTGCAGGCCGGAGTCCCGTCGCTGTCCAGGGAACCAAAATCAACCTCCTCTACTCCTGAGACCACAGTGTGACTGAGAGCCTAGACTACATGGTAAGAATCTGCTTAAGACTTGAATAGCTTTTTTAGCCTCAAGGTAGACCCATGCGCACACAGTATGGCCACAAACACAAAGTAGAGCGGTCGAAATCTGAGATTTCTCCTCTGCGTCTCCAGGCTACTTGGAACATGAACATGTTGCAGACACAGGATCTTATGAAGTCAGCGCAGGCAGCTCTGGAAAAGAAGAGTCCGAAAGACGTGCCCTTCTCCAAGCTTTAAAGGAGAAGATCCAGGGCTGTTGAAGCTGTGGTGGAACTGAGACTTCATCATCCACATATCTTTAGTTCTTCTTGCTAAGTCTCAGTTTCTTTTTAGTCTTTTTATTTTTAGACTGGTCAAAAGACTGATTAGTGGAAGTGAAATGATAGATTAACTTTTAATTACTTGCTTTATTATTTGCAGGTGCCTTGTACAGTAAGACAGGGTAACTAATACTCAAAAGCTTGTTTTGTGTGTTAACATGTACAGTAGATGTACATATTTTTTCTGGTGCTGTGTGACTGCAGAATGTAGTGCAGTTGACACATTAAATTTCCTTGGATGCTCACTTTTAACTCGAGGAGGTCACAGTTTGCCCAGACATCTTTTTTTAAATCCGTCAATCCGTCACCCACACGTCATTTCTGGGGGAAGAAGAGGAGGAAGCTGGACAGATACATTTATTTATTTATTTATTTATCATTGCTGTGTTTCCTCAATCCAGTGCAGAAAGAAGAAAAACACAACTGATTTAAAATAAAAATATAGAAAATAATCTAATGTAAGGTTCTGATCCGGTTTGCTTTCAGCAGGAAGGCTGTCCTCTTTCCTGTTGCTCTTTCTCTTCTATTAGTCCATTTGTCGAGTCTGAATCGGTTTGATTGTTTGATTCGTTTCGAGATGATTCGGAGTCAAATAATTTTCTAGTGAGAGTCGCACACTTCCAAATGAACTAGACTGAGATGAGTATTTGATTCTCACTAGAAAGTGATTCGACTCGAAATGAATCAGTCAATCTGATTCAGACTCGATAAAAGGACTATGAGATGTGATTAAGATATATATTCCAATGTTTTGCTTTACAATTCCACTATGTGTGTGTGTGTGTATGTGTGTGTGTGTGTGTGCGCGCACGTGTGTTTTTCAGGAGAACGAGAAACTCTGACACAACAGTACATCCTGACCATTGGTACTGTGTACACATCAACATACACGCACGTCTCCATGCTGGACATCTCAGGAGCTTTCACACACAGTGCTAGGAATATCCCGGGACAGAGAAATGCACCTTCTAAGTGAGCGAGTTTAGCGTCAACCGGTGAAATTTGCTGTAGCGTGAACACTTCGCCTCTGTGAGCTTCACTCTCCGTCAGGTTCACTGTAATTAGACATAAAATGTACATAATGTTTATTTTTCATACATTTAGGATTTAATGGTTTTTTTTTTTTTACTCTTCGAGGAACAGAAATGATCTTTTGAGGCAGCTTCTTCATCACTACTTGCTCCGTTTGACTCAAAAACGTAACGACCGGTTTCAAAAAGTCACGATGTCTTCAGTTCATGTGATTTTACTGTTGAATTTAAACAGGAAATGTGAAATATTTTTTTCCTTTGTTTCCTCTACTGTCTTTTTGCTGTGATCTTGAACATGGTTGTAATTTTATTTAATTTTTTTTAAATAAATAAATGATCATTCTATTTCTCTCACTTTCCTTGTCCTAATTGTCCTGTATCTGTTAAATCCGTTTCATCTCTGGTCTTTCTGTCTGTATGAACACTTGTAGAAATGACATGTAGTCCATATTTTTAAATGATTTCATTCATGATTTTGAATTTAAATAAAGATGTTCTTTAATTCTGTATTTTGTCATTTAATTATCATTAGAAATCAGAAGATCAGATTAAAGCCACGGCTTCTTTACCTGCCGAAGCTGTAAAACTTTCAATAAACCAGTCAATAGATCAACTGAATAAATGTAGATTTTTAATTTACTGATTAGATGTATTGATGCTGTTGATAGATTATTTGAAGATTTTTATTGATCTTGTACAATCAATCAGTTAAATATTGAAAAAACCTGATAAATAGTTGATTAAATAAATGTAGTGTAATGTACTGAGTCAAATATGAAAACTACAAATAAATAAAATATATTTATATCTGTGTATAATTAAAAACCTCACTTAATACAAGAAATTCATATCCTAAATGTTGCAAGTGATTAATCTGATCATTTTATTCACCTGTTTAATTATTACTTTCTAAATAATAAACAAATGAATGTTCTGGATTCATGAGGAATGTTTACATTTTGTGTCCAAACTCAAAAGTTTAAACAAAGTGTATATTTATGATAATAAAGCACAAAGAACGTGAAACCTCAACACGACTACAATCATCGATGAATTAAATATTAATTTTAAAAAAATAAATTGAACGAGTAAGATGAAGTATATTTTTAATTAAAATGTAATTAGAAAGGAGCACTTTTAAAGTGGATTTGATTTAAAATAATGATAAAGCTGTTTTTTTTATGTATTTGTATATCTTATCCTCTATCGTGTTTAAGAAGAAGAGAATAATGAAGCTTTTTATGAAATAATATTTGGGTTTATTTTATTTTCCTTTATTTTCTCCTCATAGATTCAAATTTACGTCAACGTCCGTTACGTTGGTGACGTCACCGCGAGGAGCTGAAAGCGGTGTTTGTGTTAGTTCTGGCCCGTTTGGACCCAAAATAAAGTGAGTTTATTCAGTTCTGTGTAACCGAACCCGTTGTGTTTTGTGCTGTATTGTGTGTATGTGTGTAGTTAACGGTGTTAACACCTGTGTTTCAGGTGTATCAGTATGAAGCAGGCGGTGACGGCGCAGTGATTCACTCTCGGAGCTCGGTTCACTTATGACCGAATCACCGGGGAACCGACCAAAGATAACTCACACCCGCACGGAGAAGAAGTGAGAAATAACATTTTATAACTTTTTTTATTCACTCCTCTGGTTCAATATTAATGTTAATATTATACAAATATGCTAGCGGTGCTAGCTTTTGAAGAGGCAGTCCAGTCCACGCATGTGCAGTGTAATTAATGAGCAAGCTAATCGAAATGAGATTAACAAATAGGTCGATGTTATTTTTGATTCTATTTAAAACGATGAATTCACTCTGTCAATAACTGCCCAGTCTGAGAATACTGCATGATTTACTTTTATAAGTGGACGTGGCTGAACGACATTTAGCTTCACTGGCTAATTAGAGCTCTTTTGCTAGTTAATGGCTGAGTCATCCGGCTTCGCGCATGCGCAGTGTGGGTTTAGGCGCTATAGTTCTCTTCTTTTGAATTATTATTATTATTATTATTATTATTATTATTATTATTGAGACCATTTGGGTGAATTTGGAGCATGTGGGGGGTTTGAGTGACCCCAGAATGACCTATAAATATTCTTTTAATATCTCCAGAACTGAAGCAGCACAAACGAAAATTTTTACGGCACAAACTATTCTGCAGATGTTTTGTGTTGGTGGGGGGGCCAACTTCACGCAGGTTGTGCGTGTGTGTGTGTGTGTGTGTGTGTTGTTTGTTTGTTTGTTTGTTTGTTTGTTTGTATGCTCTTCAAATATCCAGGTGTTAGATGATCAAGTGTGTAGTGTACAGATAGAGTGCACAATTTAAGAAATAGGAACCAGTCAGAGAGAGGACATCATAATAAGAGCAGGAAGCACTGACCAAATAAGGAAATAGATTAAACCGGTACACGGCGTATGGGAGGCAGGAGATCGTGACAGTTATGTTGAATTATAACGTGTTGGATTATAGAAATAAATAAAGTGGTACTGATGTGTGTGTGTGTTTTAGGATGAGCTGGAGTGGGGCAAAGAGAACTGCATTCAGATCAAACGGTCACGACTCTCACTCACTCGCACACATCTATACACACACTTCTTGACACAGATCCCTAACTATCATTTCTGGTGTGTGTGTTACAGGTGGCTGAGTTGTTTGAGGATCTGAAGAATTGAGTGTCACAATTCAACATGCACATCAGCGAAACTTCCTCTGACTACACCAGCGCGCACACACAGAAATTCATAGTGCAGGTAACACACACACACACACACACACACACACACACACGAGTAGAACAGGTGTAGTTTAACAGCATATGTGTATAAAGAGGCTTTTTTCTTCAGGTCAAAATATATACAGCAGCGGTGCCCAATATGTCAATCGTGATCGACCGGTTGATCGCAAAGGAAGTGCGGGTAGATCGCCATTAAAAAAAGATGTTAGTTGATGTACAGGGCAGCCAGTCTGAGATCTCGTCTTTTCTCTCACCACGCGTGTGCGATCAAGCGCACCAGTGCTAAAGGCTAGCGAGCGAAATCGCGGGGAGAGGACATTTTTCAGTCTTTTAAAGACTTGATTGACAAAACCCAGCTCCCAGTGTGCAAATTGATATCAGTCAATGGTTGAGCAGCGCAAATGGATTCATTGCCAAGTACAGGGAAGACGATGCTTTCCCTGACTTCCTTAACTACCACTGCATAATACACCAACAAGCCTTATGCGCAAGAATGCTAAACATGAAAGAGATCATGGATGTGGCAACAAAGATCGCCTGTTCTATACGTGCTAGATCACTTCAAAGACAGCTGTTCCGTGCGCATCTGGAGAAGGCAGACTGCGACCAATCAGCTCCTGCTACACACTGACGTGAGATGGCTTAGTAGGGGTAAATTCCTGCAGAGATTTCGAGAGCTCTGTCCGGAGATAAGCGAGTTTCTTTTTGCTGTTAAACATGCAGAATACACCCAAGTCAATGATGATCAGTGGTTGCTGGACTTTTTTTAACCGAGCATTTTAACCGATCTGACCAACTTAATTTGGAGCTGCAAGGAAAAGACAAAAATTAAAGGCAGTTAATGCCTTTAAACGGAAAATGCAACTTCTGTTCTCAAAGCTGCAGCGCCATGTTTTTGGGAACTTCCAAAACCTCGCGTCAGAGCTGGAGACGCAGCGGAAGGCTTGTGCGCAGTTTAACATTGCACGCTACACGGAGCAGATTGACAGCTGTCGGTCAGAGTTTGACAGACGCTTTCAAGACTTTGCTTTACTGGAGCCATTCTCCACATTCATGTGCTACCCGTTTAGGGACAATGTTGAGGTTGATTGATTCGCATCGAAAATTGCAACGCTGTTTCACCTGAACTCGTCTGAAGTGGAGGATGAGATTTTGAAACTACAGACTGACATTCAGCTGAAGTCCAGGGCTCATGGACAGTTCTGGAACTTACTCACAGGGGAAAAGTACCCAAACATGAGGAAATGTGCCACCTCCTTGACTGCATTATTTGGCTCTACTTATTTATGTGAGTCAGCCTTTTCCCTCATGAAGATCATTAAGTCCAAATACCGTTCCACAATGACTGATCATCATTTGGAGGCCTGCTTGAGGCTGGCTACCAGCAGCTACTCTCCGGACTATGCAACCCTGGCTGATTCTATTCA
>NW_026521054.1:0-47500 GCF_023375685.1 Ictalurus furcatus | reverse complement strand
TACGTTTACATGGACAGCAGTAATCTAATTATTGACCTTACTCTGAGTAAGATAATAATGTGATTAAGGTGTTTACATGCGTCGCTTTTAGAAAATTCCTTTCATGTTCCTGTTTTACATGTTTTAGAACATAATTAGATTAACAGCCCACATCATTACGTCGCCACGCCGTCCGACGTCCCTCCAGAATTTCACGTATCAACATACAGTTCGTCTTCGTTATGGAACCGTATACAGTTTTGCATGTTTTTATTTAATTTTTTTACGAACGCTTCAAGTGCAGTTAATTGTCATGCCATACATGCTAATACACAACTGCTTGAAGCCGTGGGCTGCGTCCCAAATCGCGTAGTTACCGTCTATATAGTAGCCGAGATACATGTATTTTTCCCCACTACAGGCCTATAGTAGGAAAGTATGCGATTTGGGACACAGCCGAATTCTCTTGTTCGCCGTAAAACTGCCATGTGTGATCGTGTCCTGTCGCAAAATGCGGTGAAAACTCTCACACGACGTTCATAGTGTGATTAAGGTGTTTACATGTGTGTAATACACGTCCATAATGCGACTAAAACAGGAGTACTCCACCTGTCTTAATTAGATTATTGCTTACTTCGATTATGACCTTAATTAGATTAAGGTAAAAAATTGCTGTTTACATGGTAGTTTCTTAATTAGAGTATGGTCTTAATTGGATCAAGAGTGGATTATTGTTGTCCATGTAAACGCAGCTAGTGAGAGATTAATGACAAGTTCCTGTAACGCTTCTTCTGCTTTAAACTCGAACCTGAGGGTTACGACGCCATCTCGAACTAAAACAACTTCTATCTACAAAGCTACAGTGCAGAAGAGTTACTCTGACCGGGGCAGGGGCTGGTAAGGTGTGAAAGCAGCTTGAAGTATTTCAGTGTAGTACATTCTGCTCAAGAGTCACTTTGGCTCCCTCCGCTCTAATCTTGGCCAGCTGCTGGATCTGCTGGAGCATTCAGCGCAGCTAAGCCTGCTTGAGTTAGTTGTCTTACTGTTTGTGCTGTGCTGCACGTTAAACACAGTCAGTCAAACAGGTGCGTAATGAACGCGAGAGAGACAGAGAATAAGAGTGAATAAGTTCAGACGTTACCCTAACAGAACAGTGGCGTTATTGAGGAGTTGCTTGATCGGGTCCTGCGCAGGTGGTTCTTGCGGAGGCGGTCCTTGCAAAAGTCAAATAAAAAGTCAAATAAAAGTACAATAAAAATTTTCAACATAAGACACGGTACTATTTTCAGTGGAAGAATACTAGTTCAATTTGGGTAGTGAGATGAACATCGGCGCTACATTTTCCTCTTTGACAGTTAGAAGATGGCATGAGTTTCAATTCAAAATGGCATCTGTCCTCCAGATGGCGCTCAAACACAGACAAATACAGTACCTACAGACGGTTAAAAGCTGATGGTTTCCTAAAACTCCCTTGTGGGGAGGAAAGACTGGTAATTACACCGTTTTTTTAGTTATTACGAATGTTATACGACTTAAAATTAGTAATTTTTCCTGGTTTAAAAGGCTGTATTCTACTGGAGAAAATCTAAATGGAGCAACGGAATTTTAAAATGATTGTCAACTTAACTTGTGTTCATAATTATGGTAAATAACACTTAAATTCCTTTTAAATAATGTGAAATAAAAGTGTGTGTGTGTGTTGAGCTATCCTGTTTGACATTAATCTTGGTTCGCTATTTCCTTAGAAAGCTGTTAGCCTTTTTCCTAATATGGATCATTTTTGTGTTAGTCTACTTTTAATTAGGACTCTTTATTGTTTAAGATATTTAAAAATAAATATTTTATGCTGTTTATTTATCAATTAACCAACAGTATTTCTCATTGCTATTATTTTAATTCAGTTAACAGTTACCATGAGCAGAGAAATAACATTTAACTGTTTATGACCTCCTGATTTAAAGCTTAAACAAGAAAAGATTGGTATCTGGACCGGTATTGGCTGTAAATATCCTGATCGGAGCATCAGTAATGAACACCATTAACCTAAAGCGCTTTGCATCTGACGGGTAAATGAACTCACCCAATCACATCCTATATGAGATTATTCAGATATCTACACAATACACACAGAGCGGTTCGAGAACTGACTCCAGCCCAGAACCATGACAGTGGAAATGTCTAATAGTGCAGCTTTAAATATATTTAAGAGGAGCAGACTTCAAACACTGAACATTGAGGTTTATTGTATTTGTTTACGAGGTAAACAGGTTAACGGTTGTTTTGTGCATACAGTCTGTAAAATGAACTGAAAATATTAGATTTAGTTTATCAGAAGGTAAATTAATGTGTCATGGCTCACACTATGTTCCTAAATTCTGTCATAATTGACCAGCTCAAGTTTTCTCATGCCTACTTATGTGTTGTATTGTGGCATGAGAGAACTTAATAAATGTGAAAGTGCAATACAAAATATGTTATCACTAAAATCACTGAATAACCGTGATAATCGAGATCTCAGTATTAATCTAAATAATCGGGATTATCATTTTGGCCATAATCGTGCATCCCTACATGGCACTGATCCAGGACCTGATGGCAACAAAAAAAACCAAAAAAAAAACGGTGGCTCAGCTATCAGAGATAACAGAAATCAAATCATATAACTGATGCATGTAAAAGAGACGTGACTGTTCTTTCACTAGGATTGAATTCATTATATTCATACTTTATGTATGGGTTTCTGTATGAAAGTTTAATGGTAAACGAGTGCTTCAGTTAAAATAATGAGCGTTGTAGATCTTAAAGAAAACAATATCGCATGGGTATCGGCTGATACTCAAGCTTTCCATTAAGGAAAATAAAAGCTAGGATCATGACACTTCTAGTAAATAAGTCAAATGAAACTGTTTTTATTTATTTATTTAATTTTTAAATTGAATGTTTAAGGATATTGCGGTTTGATTTTCTTTGTTAAAGTCGTTTCACCTTTTGTGATGTGACACGCAGTGCAGTGCAACTGCTTCTATGTGATTTTTGTCACAGTATATCCTTTTATGGGTCTAAGCATACGGCATAAGATAATTTCAGATTAACAGCCTCAGTCTACAGATTACCAATACTTCTTGTTCTGAAGCACTCACTTTAAATCATGTGTGTAAGGTGGTTGTGATCCTCTCAACCAACCGTAAGGATAAATACGATTGCGTGAAGAAGTACCTGTGTGTGGACTGTCCCACTCCAAGCCAGTGTGTGGTGGCTCGCACCCTCAGCAGACCTCAGACCCTCATGACCATAGCCACAAAGCTCTCCTTGCAGATGAACTGCAATATATAAATATATAAATATCTGATCTTGTAACTGATCAACAGTGGCACCTCCTAACCCTGATGTTATTCTATTAAAACATTGTTTTAGTGACTTCTCCTGCTCTTTCAGTTGAAGCACCTGATGATATTGGTATCGACTGCTACCACGACAGTGCCGCAGGAAAGAGATCCATCGGTGCACTGGTGGCCAGCCTCAACCCGGGCATGTCCAGGTACTTAAAGCATGACTTGTGTGGACTCTGTAAACAGCTTTAAGAAGGGTTGTGTTTAATGAACTAGATTTTAGATTTGAACTTTTCCACCAGTCTTCAGAAGAGAGGGCATTACCCTTTGTGGTTCATCGTAACTTTAGGAGAGAGAAAAAGTACAATATCGTTCCTTTAATGATTAAAATGTTTAATTGTCAAATTGCTGAGGTATAAGGAATAAAAAGCATCAGGAAGACCTGTTTAGCTTAGTGGTGCGTCACATTACACCATCCTGTCGTTGTCTATCTTTCTACATATAGCAGCATGCTCATGGTTTCTTAATTTGTTGATATTTTTTAATCCCTCGAATATCTGCATATTGTTACCACTACAAACGATCAGTAAAGATTATGAATCCAACAAGAGTTTTTCAGCTCAGTGGTGGGAAATTTCAGAGACTTTTAACACTACTTCCTGCATCTCAGGATTCTTTACTCAGGCCTGAGCTGGTTCTCTTAATCTCACACACTGTTCTCTGTATTTCCATTTCCTTCCAATCGAAGGACAGAATCACAATATTTTAGTCTTGAATCCTCTGAACGTTGTTTTCCTCGCTGCTACCCCACCTTCATCTTCCTCATAAAGGGTCTGGGCCATGCTCTGTATGCTATGTGCTCTGTATGCTATGTGCCACTGCTCTGTAACCATGAGAGCACCGTCCTTCTCTCAGGTGGTTTTCAAAGTGTGCAGGGTATGAAATGCAGTCTGGGAGGAACATCATGCTCATAAATGACCTCGTTACACTGCAGTCTCTTTGAATTCCGACTTTACACTCAGGATGAAATATTCACACTGCAGTCTGACAGAACGTGGGAGAAAAAGCGAGCAATTTTAGAATTGTCGCTTCAGTTAAGAAGCGCATTAAGACATGGCTTTTTGTTTTGATTTCTTTTCCTCACACAACAATGTGTGCCTACAATGCACACAATGAACACCTAAAGCCCTGTTCACACGGGGACGGGTTCAAAACGGTCTGTTTAATGCCCCCTGTCACTGTCAATGAGTTTTCACACTCGGGCATAAAACACGTGGCGGAAAAGCAGCAAAAACTGGCCGCCCAATGAGATTCGCGCTTTTGTTCACGTGCCCGGAGCCGGTGAAGTTACATAAAAGTACCACTTGATGGCGCTCAAGTACAACACTGTCTTACAGACGAAGAAGAAGCTGAACAAGAAGACGCAAGCACCCGCCATTTTAGTGAGCAAGTATGTGCATAAGTGACCTATCAAAAGTCAAGTTACTGAATTTAGTAAAGGCACATGCAAACCCTTCTGCTCTATATGTACATTTTACACAATCTCCCACAGAAAATAATCTCTCTTTTAAAACAAATAACTACTAATTACAGATTTAAATATAATAAACGTTGTTGTTTTTATAATTTTTATTATTTAAATATAATAAACGTTTTTTTGTTTTGTTTGGAGAGCAGAAATGAGAAATGCTAACTCTCCAAACACTCGTTTTTAGAGGAAAAGCCAAACATACACATAGATTTGAATTGATATTAAAGTGTAAAGTTCAAACAAATAGACAAATAAAACCATTGAGCAGTACCTTCTAACCCCCTGCAGAAAGATGGCGGTGACTCTCCAGATGAGCAGTAAACACCATTAACACTCTTCTGACCGTCACACAGGAACATGTCCCACACTCGGAGGACTGAGGCCCAGGGCAGAGTTCAGGAGAAGGCGCACATGAACCACTCCATCATGTAGAGCACCAGCTTGATCTTGTGCTTGTCCAGGTGCCGATACGCCACAGGACACACTCACTTCAACAGCGCATGCAGGATCTCTCCGTCCAGCTGAACCGCCTCCTGCACACATAACGGTTCACAATAAGCGCTATAACTTGCTGTTAAAAACACAAAACAACTATTCTCCTACACAGAGAAGCCTTGTTTCTAATAATACACTGTGCAGTGCAGAAATCAGGGAGGAAGAAATAAAACATGTAAAATTGCACCTGAGAAATAAGATTACAAAACTAAAGCTCACACTAAAATACATAAACACACACACACAATAATATAGAACATTAAACCTTAAAGAAAAAACTAAGCAAAACTGCCTCATGAACACAGCAACACATACACACAAACACAAGATGGCGGTGTTGAGTCGCCTCGTACAGCGGCGCAGGGTGGGGTTTGTAGCTCCGATATATAATTTCTAACAGACCTTATGATCTGTGTGGCGTTACAAAACTAAATTACCGAGTGCGAATGTTTCCTCTACAACTTCAGACTATCACTTTGTACTTCAACAATACCAGTCGCATGGAAAACATCGGTAGTTATCCCTGTTCCCAAAAAACCTCATCAAACAGAGTTAAATCATTACAGGCCAGTATCACTAACTTCAATCATAATGAAATGCTTTGAGACAATGGTTCAAAACATGATGCTTCCATATGTTTCACCCTTTTTGGACTGCCTCCAATTTGCATATAAACAGAGGAGAGGTACAGAGGATGCAGTGGCTTGTCTCTTGCACTGTCTACTACAACACCTGGATATTCCTGGAAACTATGCCAGACTTCTCTTCATTGACTTTAGCTCCGCCTTTAACTCAATTCAGCATCATCAGATAATCAGGAAACTACAGTGTCTGCAAGTCCCATCACCACTAGTACACTGGATTTATAATTTCCTTTCTAATAGACCACAAGTGGTAAAGGTGGACAATGCATTGTCGCCCATTATTGTTCTCAACACTGGTGCCCCTCAGGGGTGTGTACTTAGTCCACTTCTTTATATTCTCTATACAAATGACTGTCAGAGTCCAGTCACTGCCACTCATTACTTTAAATATGCAGACGATACTGCTATTGTTGCATTGCTTAATAAGGACAATGATTCTTTTTTGGAGCATTAACACTCCATAGCACATTTTAGTACACGGTGTGATGATAATTTTCTCCACCTTAATATCAAAAAGACTAAGGAACTGGTTTTAGCTCTTCCAAAACACTGACCCATCCTTCCGGTTTTACCATTAACCGAGAGATGGTTGAAAGTGTGGAGCATTTCAGATATCTGGGCATTACATTGGATAAACATCTCAGCTTCAATCAGCACACTCGAGGTATTTACAAATGTTGTCAACAGAGACTCACAGTTATCCATAAACTTAAATATCTGTCTGTTCAGCCTAGTCTGCTTCTTCTTCTGTACCGAAGTATTATTGAACCGGTTCTTATGTATGGTGCCATTTGTTTTTTCCATATGCTAACAGTAACCAATAAGAACAAACTTTTGAAAATAACTAATTTAGCAAGGAAAATTATTGGTATTCCCATCCCTAATTTATCAGACTCTGTCAGTTCATTTACGCTCCAGAAGGCACATAAAATTTTGAATGACCCAAACCACCCACTTGATCAATATTTCAATCTCCTTCACTCTGGCCGCAGGTATAGACTACCCGTGTGCAGAAAGGCCAGCTATGGTAGGAGTTTTGTTAATATGGCTATACGAGCATTAAACACATAGGTACTCAGCCATTGTGACGTCAGATGCATTGTTGTATGATGATCCTGATGTTTTTCCCCTTGTCCCCTTTTCCTCTCTATGCCTGTCATTGTTTATGTTGGTCTATATGTATGACGTTGTTATGTTTTTGTACGCACCCACTGTGGAAACAAATTTCCTCTTTTTGAGGACCAATAAGACAGACAGACAGACAGACTGACTGACTGTCTGTCTGTCTGCTCTGTGAATGTCCTTGAGTGGCCCAGCCGGAGCCCAGACTTGAACCCGATTGGACATCTCTGTAGAGATCTGAAAATGGCTGTGGACCGACGCTCCCCATCCAACCTGATGGAGCTTGAGAGGTTCTGCAAAGAAGAATGGGAGAAACTGCCCAAAAATAGGTGTGCCAAGCTTATAGCATCATTCTCAAAGACTTGAGGCTGTAATTGGTGCCAAAGGTGCTTCAACAAAGTATTGAGCAAAGGGTGTGAATACTTATGTACATGTGCTTTTTTTGTTTTTGTTTTTTATTTTTAATAAATTTGCAAAGATTTCAAACAAACTTCTTTCGAGTTGTCATTATGGGGTATTGTTTGTAGAATTTTGAGGAAAATAATGAATTGAATCCATTTTGGAATAAGGCTGTAACATAACAAAATGTGGAAAAAGTCAAGCACTGTGAATACTTTCTGGATGCACTGTAGCTATTGATGAATTTTTTTTTTATAAGAAAACTTAAAATTTAAGTCTCCACCTTCCTACATGAAAATAAAAGGAGCAGCGGGGTCATTTTGAACCACCGTTCTTCTACAGAGCAAAATCTGTGCTGCTTTTCCTAGAGCTCGGACGCCACGCACTGCTCGGATTTTCCGCAAGGATACTGAAATGTCCTTGAGCAAAACACTGAACCCTGAGTTGCTCCCGATGGCAAGTTAGCGCCTTGCATGACAGCTTTGCTACCATTGGTGTGTGAGTGTGTGTGAATGGGTGAATGAGACACAGTGTAAAGCGCTTTGGATTGTAAAATTTGATTCGTATATTATTTTTTTAAATAGATAACTTAGGAATTGCTTACAAATTGTACAAAAGCTATTACAGAGCCAAACAAGATCTTTTGAGGTGACTGTGTGATGATTTTGATGATTAACTATGCAGCTGGCATGCATGAAAATACTGTGGTAACTGACTATTTGGGGTTTACATAGGAGGACTTTACAACCATGCGAAAATGTTTTTAAAGAAATCGACCCACATACATGCACTATGTTAGCAATAACACAAGTGCACACAGAGTTTTAAAAGAAATACGTAACTCAATGCAAAGCAATAGTTACACATGAGTTCATGCACACACTCCATAATGCCGTTCTTCCAAAAAATAAACGTTTTATTCATATTTTAATATATTTTTTAAAGAGCACTTGCTTGAAAATAATAAACATAATAAAACGAGTAGATACAGCTATTATATTCCTCATTGCCATTGTTCTTTTAATCCTATTTAATAAAAAGTCCCCATGAAAACAAAATTGAAGTTTTGTAGCGTTCAGTATGAATGTCAGCCTTAAGGTGATCTATAAACTAGTGCTGCTCCAAAACAACGACACAATTCGCATTTAGAAGATGTACGTGTTCATAATTTACAGTCGATCTCTACCGCCAATACGGATCAACTACTTTGATGACATCATAACCGTCATGATAAATATCACCCGTTGAGCAACTGGCTATTTTTATTTTTAAAGGGGGGGGGCACTGGATATGCCCCGCCCTGACTTCCTATTTCAGTGGAAATTACTTCAACACATCAAACGACGCTGTTTGTTTCAAGACACGCTAAATAAATAAATAAACAAACAAACAAATAAATAAGTGTTTTAAAGATGGACCGTATACCTAAAATATGAATAAGTCTGTTAATAACTGAATACATTAACACTTTTAAATAAATAAATAAATAAATCGGTCTTTAAAAATGTGAATTATTTATCAACAAATACCATTCATTCATTGAATAAACTATTAATCTATTAAATCAACAAATACATTAAAAAAAGTCAAATACACAGAAGAGGTTCGCACAAGTCCTGACTGGTGTTATGCAGTGGTCTTTTATTCTTATTTGTATTTTTTAATTTTTAATTATTAATGAAAAATTTCATGTTCTATTATTTACGTATACTGTGTAAATTTCCACTCACAGGAGCATCTTTCCTGATTTAAATGCAAAGAAAAAGCAGCGACAGAGACTGCTCTATTAAGTAAACACATAATGCACTAATCTAACACACACACGCACACACACGCACGCGCACGCACACACACGCACGCACACATATACGAACCCTCCTCTTTACTTGAGATCACACCAGTCCCAGCAGAAGCTTAAGAGAGCTTAGGAGAAGAGAGAGTGACACACACACACACACACACACACACACACACACACACACACACACACAAGCTGTGTGAGGACAGTTCAGTGAGATGCCGTACTTGTCCACACACAACACGGCTAATGAGACAGTGAGGCAATGTGCAGGTGTCTGAGTAATTAGTCTCCAGAACAGAGAAATAAGAGGGAGATAAAGAGATGGTGCCGAATCGAGGGGAATTTTGAAAATGTTTACGTGCATGTCAGTGTTTCGGGGAGGGGAACCAGTTATTTCAAGTGTTTATTTGGGAACTTGGAAAAGCCTCCTGTGTGAAACGCCCTCAGGAGTCAGGATCAGAAGATGTAGAGAACGTGCACAGCTTCACTGGGAATACTGTTACGAATTTAGACTCTGTTTAACACTTGTGGTCGTCATCATCATCATCATTATTATTATTATTATTATTATTATTATTATTATAAACCAGCAGACACTATTCAAAAAGAAGAAAATCCCTTCAATGAGCAGGTACAAGCTGTATATTAACCCATAGTGTATGTGCTGTACGTTTACCTTCTTAAATCTCTTGTTGATCCTTTTGTCCCAGTTCTTCAGCATCTCTAACCATTTCAGCTCTCTCTGGCTCAACAGCTGCGGGGGAACGTCCTGAGCCCTGACGAACAAACACGGACACAAACACTGTGAGCAAGACGTTAAAAGTAAGACACGTGATCTCTATGTAATACAGGTCTAACAATAAATAGATTAAAAAGCGTGTTGTTTATCAAATAAATCAATCAAAATCATATGTTGAAAGCAGACATGTGTTTTGGAAGGAGTCTCCAGTTTCAGTGCTGAGGGAACGGCTGTTTGTAGTTCTGAGCAAGTTTCTTTTAGTAAAGTTGTGTGTAAATGTTTGCCCAAGTCAAACCAAACTAAACGTTTCTGCCGGATTTATAAAAGTTTCGGAAACGCCGATGTTCTTCGTACTTGTGTACGCGTGTTGTTCACCTCTAAAGTGCAATAGCTGTGCTTGTCAAGATGCTTTTTCATGTACTGTTAGTTATTTTGTCCACTTCCTGCACGTCGAATACTTCCTTCTTAATTGAAGGCTTCCATATATAGATTTAAATTTACAACCACATGTAGAACTTTGACCTTCAAGAAATCCCTACTCAGAGCCAATCATTTCCATACACCTCAAAGACATGACAAAGACAAAAGTCCTGTGATCTTCAGACAGATCTTGTTGGTTTTAGTTTGTGCAGGAATAATATGTGCATTTGCTGCTATGGTCGCACTACCAGAACTCCTGTAGAGTGTGCACATATTGTAATATACTAGTACTGGTGAGTGTGTTAGTACTCACATCACTGGCACACCACTCTTGCATCACTGAGAATGTGTGTGAGCTTCATCTGCAATGTGAAGGCTGTCACCCACAATGGTTCCATCTCTATGTCTTGGTCCACGTCGCGTACTATTGGGTCCATACCCTGCAGAAGTCACAAATCCCCAACACACATTATACTACTGATATTAAAGAACATGGCTATATTTCCCCCCCTACATGATTATTACATCTATAACTGCAAGTTAACATGGCTTATACAAACACACGAAACACACTGCATGCACTTGAGCAGCTCCAAGAAAGCATCAAGTCCTTCCAGAAACTTCTCCCTGAGCTTGTCGGTCCACTCTGTTGGACGGCTAATCAGGACATATCCGAGTTTAAAAAAAAAAGTTTAATGAGAATGATTAGCTATTAATTATCATTAATAATGATATTCTCTGACAGACAGTGTAACACATTCTGCTTTTTTCCAGCCGTACTTGAGGTCTTCTATAAGACTCTGGACCCTGCGGAATTTAAAGACCTTTTGTGCACTGTAGAGATCAAACTGAAATCGTCCCTGCTGGTCTGGATGTCTCAGGTGATCATGGAGTGTGCGGACGATCGTGGTCATCAGGCTCTCCTCTGTGATCAGCATCCGTGCCTGTAATGAGGATAAGACCACAAATCGGTCTTCTAATAGTGATAAAGTTAACATTTTGTTACAATTCCAATAAATAGTCAAATGAAGTGCACTTCGTTCAACCCTACTTTAATAATAAATGTTTTCCCCAAATAGGGAAAACGACCTTGCTGCTAGATCTTTAATCATTCTATTAAGCTGTATATTCACTATACAACTGGGGGGAAAAGAACAGTTGAAGTGTGAACATTCAGAATTGAGTGAATCTAAGAAGACTGTTTCTCCCAACACGTACATGATACCAAAGCCACTGCACACCTGAAACTGAAAATACTAGATTTAGTTTATCAGAAGGTAAATTAATGTGTCATGGCTCACACTATGTTCCTAAATTCTGTCATAATTGACCAGCTCAAGTTCTCATGCCTACTTGTGTGTTATATTGTGGCATGAGAAAACTTAAATGTGAAAGTGCAATAAAAAATGTTGTCACTAAAATCAATTAATAATCGTGATAAATAATCAAGATCTCAATATTAATCAAAATAATCGGGATTATCATTTTGGCCATAATCGTGCAGCCCTAGTGCACATGAACACCTATAACTTACACAATGTCTGGGGTAACTGTTCTGCTAGACCTGACCAGATTTTCTCATTGACTTCATGCCAATAAAGGGTACAAACAAACCAGCTGTCTCACGGTGTAGTACGGGAACTGCACCGCCTCCAACCGCAAGACCCTACAGTGAATTGTGAGGACAGCTGGAAAGATCATCGGGTCTCTCTACCCACCACACACCTCCTTCAACTACCGGTGCATCCGCAAAGCCACCAGTATTGTGGAGGACCCCTTTCACAGACTATTCACCCTCCTGCCATCTGGCAGAAGGTACAGGAGCGTCTGTGCCACCAGCAGCAGACTCTGCAACAGTTTCTTCCCTGAGACAGTCAGATTACAGTGCTCACCTGGGCTAGTCAAACACCTCACCCAGTAAGACTCATACCACTGCACACCGCACTAACCCAGTAAGACTTTACATAGCTGCATCAGTCACTTTATACTAGGGAACTATTTCTGCTGCCAGTATTGCTGCAGTACATGTGCTGCTACATTACACAGTAGCTTACAGTTACAGTCCATGTCCTGTGTATCTACTGTCCTGTGTATTTGCTGTTTTGTGTTTTTATTGTGTTGCATTCATCTCACACAGAACAGTACGCAAGACTACATAAAGTGCAAATACACAACTGTGTTGCATCATGGTCCGGAAGGAATGTCACTTTGTTCCAGTGTATACAAGCTATATAGAGGAATGACAATAAAAACCCACTTGACTTAACTAATGGCACCTCAAAAGGTTAAATGTGTATTCGAATACCTGGCACATCCCTAATTAGAAAGACTATTAACTGCTAAACTCGAAGTGTAATACATTCTGCACTAGGAACGAATAACGATGCTTGTTAAATTAAATGAACTTCACTTAGTGTTGTGGTTTTAGCACATGGAGCCATTGCTTATTATAATAATGAACAGCTATGAGAGTAAAAGCACTGCAAACCCACATAAAAATTAAAGCATATTTCCAATTCCGAAAAAAAAAATATCATACTGCTGTACCTGCAGTGAAGATTTTCCCTGCACCCGAGACCACCACCACACGGCACTTTGAGTCTTCAGCAATCTGATTAAAGCATTCGATCATTTCACTGTAGGGAAAAAAAGCACTAATGATGTTATTATGCAAAGTTGCCTATAACGGAGTATAAAGCCAACGCCTTATATAACAAAACAAAGACGTCCAATGCAACAAAGCAGAATTATACAAGGGGGAAATTAACACTTTTTTAGCTAAATGTCTTCCAAAAAAATGTTTTTTTTTCATACTTTCATTTTTTCCCCCCAGATAGCCTTTAAGAACGCTTTTGACAAGAGAAGAATGTATTGAAATCATTCTCATGCCTGGATCAGGAAGCTGTGGCAAGGTTGCGATGGACTAACAGGAAACATGGCGAACACAGCAAACATACAACACAGTTTCCAAACTTATTAACAAATTCAAAAAGACTGCAAGTGTTGCAGACCAACCGAGAAGTGCACGTCCACTGACGAAGGCACAACCGACCTGGTACTGGCAGACATAGTCCTTATGTATGGAGACTTTTGGAAAACCCAGTAGTTATGTCCTTTATTTGATGGAAAAACATACCTCCAGTAGGCCTAGTTCATGGTGTTGCGTTTCTCTGGTCGGTGCAGCTCTACAGGAGTGATGTGATTGGCTGGGTGGGTGACTGACAGGGTGGTGAAGGGTGGAGTGGGGCCTCCTGAAGTCGACATGTCTCGAACAGCGTTCAGAGTAGGAAACCACAGGCTCCTGTCTGATAAACACCAGTCAACAGGTTAATATGATGACTATTTACGGAAATGAATAAAGGACACAAGACTATGGCCCCATACACAGTGATGGACAATTTACAGACAGAAAAGTGACTGAAACCTTTGTTTGGTGCTACAATGCATAAATCATCTTAGTCCTAGTGGGTTTATGTTAGGAGACATTAATGGAGCATTTCTGAAAGGAATCTCCAGTGTCAACACAGTAAAAGTCAGGGGTAAAGCTACAAGTTTTCAGATACAGCCAAGACATCAGCACAGAGGACATTTTTGTGGCCCTAACGGTAACATGACAAGCAGCATTTTTGCTTTGTTTTATATTAAAATAATAGTTTTGTTTTTTTAAATAAATAAATAAATAAACACACCACACAATAGGTGAGGGAAGAACAGCTGTTACAACATGCTAACACAAGTGAGAACAGGAATGTGTTTTCATTCTACAACATTAAATGCAACTATTCACCGATCAGCTACAACAGTAAAACCACTGACAGGTGAAGTGAAGAACTTTGATTGTCTCATTACAACAGCACCAGTGAAGGGGTGGGGTATATCAGGCACCAAGCGAACGGTTGGGGAAAAATGGGCAAGTGTAAGGATCTAAGCAACCTCGATAAGGGCCAAACTGTGATGTCTAGATAACTGGGTCTGAGCATTGCCAAAACGGCAGGTCTTGTACCTACCAAAAGTGGCCCGTGGAAGGACAACTGGTGAACTGGTGACAGGGTCAAGGGCGCCCAAGGCTCACTGATGCGAGTGGGGAGCAAAAGCTGGCAGAGGCAGTATGATGTTCTGGGCAATGTTCTGCTCGGAAACCTTGGGTCCTGGCTTTTGTGTGGATGTTAATATACTTTGACACGTACAACCTCCCCAATACTGTTGCAGACCACGTACACCTCTTCATGGCAACAAAATTCCCTAATGGCAGTGGTCTCCTTCAGCCGAATAATGTTCCCTGACACACTACAAAAAATGGTTCAGGAATGGTTTGAGGAACATGACAGAGTTCAAGGAGTTGACTGCCACCAAATTCCCCAGATCTCAATACAACTGAGCATCTGTGGGATGTTCTGGACAAACAAGTCTGATCCACGGAGGCCCACCTTGCATCTTACAGGACTTAAAGGAACTATGGTCTTGGTGCCAGAAACCACAGCACACCTTCAGAGGTCTTGTGGCGTCCATGCCTCGACGAGTAAGAGCCGTTTTAGCAGCACAAGGAGGACCTGCACATTAGTCAGGTGGTTTTAATGTTATGGCTGATTTTTATTTATTTATTTTTTTAACAAATTGTTAGTGCTGCCAAGCTGCGGTGTTGCAAGTGGAATAAAACACTTTGGGATGTGCTGTTAACTCCACGTTGAGCTGAAGAACATGCCACCCCATCAGTAAATATATTTTCCTAGAACAACTCTGTGGTGTTTTATTCATTTGTTGATTTTGTGGTCAGTAAACCGTTTGTGTGTTGATTTTGATGTATGTTTTGGATCGTTGTCCTGCTGGAAGATCCAACCACAGCCCATTTTAATCTTTCTGGCAGAGGCAGTCAGGTTTTCATTTAATATCTGTTGATATTTGATAGAGTCCATGATGCCAGGAAGTGATGGACTTTTAACAGCTTGACCACACGGCATCGCTCTTATGCCAGTTGACTTTTGCAGATGAAGCTCTTCCATAACACTCCAGAGCGTATTTTACCACCTTAACATCACCTCTAATTAAAACTGTGATATCATCCGCATATGCAGATAATTTGGTGGGTTGTTGACAGTTTAGAGTGTCGATTTGTAGACCTGTTAATTCTTTCCTAAGCTTATATAGCAGGGGTTAAATAATTATGCTGTAAAGTTGGCCCAACAGGGGGCAGCCCTGCCTGATACCCCTCTGAGCCTTCACAGCAGTACTTAAGCTACCGGCCACTTTTACCATAAATGTAGCTTCAGAGTATAATAGCCTTATCATTGAGATAAAATTTTCACCAAAACCAAAAGCCTTTAGGGTGTTAAAAAGAAAAACATGTTCGACCTGGTCAAAAGCTTTCTCCTGATCTAATGGTAAAAACCCCATTTCAATCTTGTAGTCATACGCATGGTCATACAAGTCCCTTACTAGATGCAGATTCTCTGTAATAGATCTGTCTTTTATACAGTATGATTGGTCTTTGTGTATGATTGTGTGCAGTACATCATTTGCTCTGTTTACCAAACATTTTGAAAAGATTTTGTCTCAGAACCGCGCTCTGTCCTCCCCACGCACGCACTCCCAGAGAGAGAGAGAGAGAGAGAGAGAGAGAGAGGGGGGGGCACAGATCAATAGAGACAGAATGGCAGTCAGACAGAAAGAAAGTGAGAGAGAATAGAAAGTGAGAGAGAATAGAAAGTGAGAGAGAGGGGCACAGATCAATAGAGACAGAAAGGCAGTCAGACAGAAAGAAAGTGAGAGAGAATGACAGACAGAAAGTGAGAGACCGAAGATAGAGACGACAGTGAGACACACATACACAGAGAGTGAGACAAAGACCGATCAAGAGAGAGATGGAAAGACAATCAGACAGTCAGAAAGAGAAAGAAATAGAGAGAGAGAGAGACTTGTTTCTCTCAGGCTCTCATAGTGATTCAGGGCTCAGCTGGTGCTGTCCTTGGTGCTGAAATCAGTCACCAGCCTGCAGTTCACTGAATCTTCATTGCAGCATAAACATGATATGGGATGTTCAACAAGCGTATACTGTACATGTGTGATGGTCAGGTGTCCACAAACTTTTGGCCATATAGTGTGTTCTTGGAAAAAAAAGGAAGCTGGGTTCTAATGTTCAGACTTGATGACAATTTTAATAGAGCTGTGATGGTTTAGCCCGAGACGGGACTGAAAACACTCACTCCACCCTCGCACAGAAAGTGATAGGGGGCAAAAAAAAAAAATTAAATAAAAATAAAATAAAAAAGACACTTCCAGCAGGGTTTACTGACTGTTTGGTAAACAGCTCCCCAGTGCAATACGTTATAATAATGCAGATACAATGAGGGCCTCAGAAACCATAAACTATTATGGGAATGGTCACTTAAAGCGTTCCCGTATTACGTACACACGCATAACAATAACAGGTGGTCATGGTAACGCATCACACAACCCCATCCTTGATTATCAGCTACTTTAGGAACGATAACATGTAAGAACAAGTGCATTTATATACGAGGGTGAATCAAAGAAATGAAAACCTTATAAAAACACATTTGTTTTTTCTTTACAGACTTTTCTCAGCACTATAACTCTATAACTCTGACTTTCCACCAGATCTCTTTCCTTTAGCACATATAAACACTTTGTACTCGATCAGCCTGACTCCCCTGGAGGTGTCAATCATGGAACATCCTGCCAGACCTGAACGTCAGCACGTCTCGGAGCCACGGACGGGAGAAAAGGAAAGACACATGACGGTGTGGAGAGAAGACGAAATGCTGAGTGACTCAGAGAGAGCCTCATCGATCCACTGATCACGTCATACCACTTATTATTATTATTACTGATGTGCCGAAGCTCGGTTTCCATTTTTAACCCCTTATAAGATTAGAGGTATAATCTGCTTATAATCACGTATACGATCTGATCATAATATACATCATGCATGTTATTGTTTTACACACACACACCCCTTCGTTGCCAGAGATCTAATTAAAGACTGAGATTGAACGTGTCCCTCCTTCTGATAGCGTAAAATTACACGTTACAGATTTGGAATTGCATTCTCGCTGTGATGTCTCGCACTCTTTACTCTGGGAAGTGTGTGAGAGAGAGAGAGAGAGAGAGAGAGAGAGAGAGAGAGAGAGTCCGAGAGAGAGAGAGCGCAAATTGAATAATATTATCAATAATTTAAAAAACGGAGCAGATCCAATAGGGTTTCGCAGCAGCAGTGCTTTACCTCGAAGTGATTTGTAACACACACAGTGGAAATGGTGTAGCAAAAGTCATGCAACCATTGTGGGGGGGAAAAAAAAGTGTGTGTGGGGGGGGGGGGCTCTGATACTTTGTACCTGATGCATCATCTTTTATAATTGTGATTAATGGTCCATTAGAGAAGAAAAAAAAATCCAGTCCATTCTTTGATTACTTATTTGGCATGCAGTGAATATTCACACTTTAAGGCCATGTGGAACAATTTCCAAAATGCATTTAAATGGGGTAAATTGTGTACATTGAACCGAGAGTACTAGACATGTTTGCTAAAAGCAATACAAAGGCTTTATTCACACTGCAGGAATTTTATATTGTGTGTTTAGATTTTTTCTTTTAGACAGACTGTTCAACTGCAAATTTGTTCTGGTGAATGACCGGCATTCAAAATCTTTCTGCAGAACTCTGTTGAAGATTCTGTACATCAGAGATTCATCTGAACTTCAACAAAACATTTCACATGTATAGAGTTTTGTCTACGTTCATCAAGTAATCACATTTATAAGATTATTTATTAATCACGACAGCTCTACTGTGCATGTCTATTACACAACTATCAGTGCTGTTCTGCTGGATATCGGCTCATTTCTGGAGCAGAACAAACTAAAGTTCATTAGACTTACCTCTTGATCAATGCGGGTCATCACATGTTGGATTTCGGGTATTTCACTGCCTCTCGGTGTTGTACAACTGCAGGAGCCGTGGGAGGTGCTGATCAAGCCCTTCAAACAATGCCTTCTTTAAGTCAGGTGACACAAGCCTGCACAACTCAAACACAACCTGTTGAAGAGAACCAAATTTAAAATAGTCAAGAGACAAATCTCCACCATTCTGAAGGCATAAAGTACGTATTCATGTGTAAGCAAACATGTGTTTTATCTATGGAAAATAAATGAACATTAGAACAGATTTACTTGTCTCTGACTGAACAAAGCAGGCCATATTAAACTGGGTTAAATATACAAATCCACACAGTTCACCAGTCCAATAGAATCTGTACAACACATTAGCAATACTTCTGCTCTGTTTAGACCCAGAAAATATAAAATACTTACTTTAGTATGAAATTTCTGTCGAGTGTCTACCATGGGGTCGGGATTTACGGTCTGTGAACACGTGCTGATTACACGTGCAGGAAAAGCAACCAACACGTGCAACCCTGACCGAGTGAGAACGACTCAAACGATTCAAGAAGAGGATTCTGAATCAGTTCATTTAAAGAATCATTACCAAAGCAGCTTATCCTACTTCGATGGTTTGAATGAATTAACTGAATCAGTTGAACCGACTCTTCATCGCTCAGTAAGCCAACGCCGACGAGAATTTCAGGATTATTTTAAAACATATTTATATTTTTTGAGAGAAGTTTAACGGCTTGAGAAGTGACTCAAGCAGCCTTTTTATTCACAAATCTCACACACACAAACAAGGACACGATACTCGCTAAAAAAAAATAAGTTACCTCAAAAACGTGACAAAAATGACCTCAAAGTGTTTTTTGGTAAAGCAATGTTTTCTGTGAAGCAGTTTACCGCCTACAAATGCCTCTATGTTCACAATGCACCTCATCCACCAGCAAATTATCAACAAATCTTAACAACAGACATTGAGAGTAATATCAAATACATATTAATATTGAGATTAATATCAAATACATATTAATATTGAGAGTAATATCAAATACATATTAATATTGAGAGTAATATCAAATACATAGTAATATTGAGATTAATATCAAATACATATTAATATTGAGAGTAATATCAAATACATATTAATATTGAGAGTAATATCAAATAAAATGAATGACCTGACTTGGACCTTGTTTTCTTCTGTTGAGGTGTTAGTGCTGGTTTTCGTTTGGCTTTTGTAAATATTTGAGGTATGGTTCATGAAGCCAGAAAGTTCAGATATTAAACAAAAAATGTTCTGAGTCATATCTGTGATTTTGTTTATTTGCTACGAAGTAAAAAAAAAATCCAGGTGAACATCTAAGAATAGTGATTCCATAATTAGGGGTTCCAGCCCGAAGGGCGGAAACCCTATTGTAATTGTAAAGATTATTATTATTATTATTATTATTATTATTATTATTATTCCCTAAATCTGAGCGTGCAGACCAAACCGTAAGGCCTAGAGAGCTGAAACTTTGAGGGAAGGTAGTAGTCCAGAGTACTACAGAGTCACAACGTTTCGGCCCGATCGGACAGATGGTGGCGCTATAGTGAGAATGTTTAGAAAAATGCCCATAACTTTTGAACGTTTGTCACAGACACTGACACAGTGTCTTATATGTATGGAATCCTTGGGAACAGACGTACAAATCGTATATCTCCGATTTCATTTCCGCCTATAAAAGTTTTCCGCCATCTTGGAGTTTTTTGTAAAACCTACTTTTGCGAACTAGTCCTAGGTTTTTTGTCCAATCAAGACCAAACCAGTGCCAAATGATTCTATGGAGTCTCATTATCAAAAATAAACCTACATATGCATTTCCTAATACTATGCCTACAAGAAGCTTAAAGAAAGAAAGAAAGAAAGAAAGAATAAAAATTCCTTACATTTTTATAGCACTTCACTAGGCGTTCAAAGCACTTTATATATTATGTGGGGAAATCTCCTCAAACACCACCAGTGTGTAGCATCCACCTGGATGATGCGCCGGCAGCCACAGTGCAGCAGAACGCCCACCACACACCATAATAGTGGAGAGGAGAGTGATGTAGCCAATTCAGGGATGGAAATTATTAGGGGGCCAAGATAGATAAGTGCCAATGGGGGACTTTCGCCAGGACACCGGACAACAAAAATAGAAAGAAAGAAAGAAAGAAAGAAAGAAAGTGTGGACTTCTAGGCATGAGCTTGGGGGTCATTCTATAATTGTGGTACATCTCATGTCCATGGAATATATATTTTTAGATATATTTTCATTAATATTAATCCCCAATGTTTATTTTTCTAGTTCAAAATGACATTTTTCTCAATGACACTACTACATGTGGAAAAAGCCATAACTTTTATTCAAAAATGAGGTTCATATCACATACAACTCTGGTATTCAACTCTCTGATTTTGTAAAGTTGCTCATTCTACTCTGCATTTAAGCATGAAAATTACCTCAAATATAAATTAATTGAATAGTTTTGCCTTCAGTTAGATTTAGATAATCAAGATATTTGGGTGTGTTCTTAAAAAAAAGTGTTTATTGTTATATACCTTAATTTTTGTGTGTCCAAAAAACCATTATCAACTAAGTTATCCACTAGGAAAACCCCATTTAAAAATGAATGGATTGTCCCAGTCTCACATAATTTGCATATTGTGATGTAATTTCCTCTAGAAGCACATGCTTGAAAGACTAGAAGGCATGTCCTCTCTCCTTTCCCTAATATTGGTTTAAAGGTGTCAAGAGAGGATTAATTGACTGTCAGCAGTGTTACACAATTATTATTGCTGCAAACTGTAACAAGAAAATTTGCCTAAAACTTATGTTATATTTATGAAAATATATTTCTGAACATACCATGTGTTCAGTAGTTCTAGGCTTCCATGTTGTGTACAGGCCCCAAACGTTATAAAAATGTCAACTAAGTTACCTGTCAACTGTGTTACCCAGTAAAGGTAACATAGTGGACAGTAGGAAACGGTTACACTTGGTGAAACTCAGGGATGAAGGAAAAAGGATCCAAATGCAGATGAGTTTTAATAATGGAATTAATAGGAACCAAAACAACAGATGTAAAGATAAGAATTGCAGTGTGTTCCAGGAAAATGCCAAGATTATCTGCTGCAGGTAAACAGTAGGCTCGGTAAGATTCTGATCCTGTGAAGAGGGAAGCTTTCAGATTCAGATTTCAGATTCCATCAGAAATGGAGAGAGTTAAGAGATCAAGGGAAAGTCAAGGCAGTATCAGATGTGACAGAAAGAGAGAAGCGTAGGAAACGTTCTTACTGAAGGAAAGTCAAGCAGCAGAGTAGAATGAGGAAGAAGCCGGCTGAGTCCAATGTAACGCACCACAAAGTCCTGAGCCTGGTGCAGAGCCTGCTCCACAAGCACAGTCATCGCGGTTAGAAGACTGAGAAGTATCTAATATGTTACAACAGTGAGCGACTAAAGAATATGAAGATGATGTTCAGGGTAGTATATGAGTTAAAGTAGACAGCATTGTACTCAACTTTGTGAAATGTGTTTCCTGTTTCTTACAAATCGTTAATTGGAGGCAGCGACTATCAGGGAGAAGAAAGACAATAAAGAGATACTCAAGATTGTACAGAAAGAATCAAAAACTCAAAAAATTACTTCATACTCAACAATGAACCACTGACAAATACAGAAAACGTTACGCAAGACTGAAGTGAGATTTGGAATCTCCTCGCACCAAAACAACAAAGTTGCACCAAAGACTTCCAGCAAATGACGCAGTGCACAAAACTCTAGTCCATCATCATGCACTGGTTGAAAACATAAAACAGAAATTTCACACAGCAACACAGGAGAAGACCAGGCAAATTATATCCAGAATTGTATGTGGAAAAATCCTGAGAAAACACAAGCTCCAGAAATATATTCAAGAAATGTTGGGTGTTTGAAGGAAACGTTTCTGCAAGGGTCTGAGAAATGCTGAAAATGTAACTTTTTTCGAAAGGGAGAAATACACCACAAAACAATCTAAACTACATCAGAGCGTTGTTGGCTTTTTCATTAGGGATGATACAAGTCGTTCAACAGCTGACAAAAAACAGACCATAACTAAAGGAAAGTGCAAAATGCAAAAACGCTTTTCAAATAACACACTGAAAAACCTTCATAGGAGATTCCTGCTGGAAAATCCACTGAGCCATCTCCCTTATTCCCTCTCCTGCCAAGTACATCCATTTTGGATTCTCCATCCAACCATCTCAGACAGGCAAACATGCCTTTGTAACGTACATGAAAATTTGTCATCTGTTGTTGACAAACTTAATCAACTCAGTCTTCTCAGATGCAAGAACTTGGAGTCCCTTGCAGAGAAATCATGCTGTGATGCAAAACAGAAAGCATGCATGTACAGAGAATGCAATACCTGTACAAACTGTGTTTATCAAATTGCTCCAGAATATGATGCATCTTCTTCCTGTTTAGTACAGAACTATACAAGCATGGATTCAGGGCTGGCACATGGAATTTTTTTGAGGCCAGCCATGGCAAGGGTGCTGATGGGGTAGGTGGCCTCCTGAAAAGAACAGCAGACCGATTGATCGGTGAAGGGAAGGACATTCCAACTGCTAAACACCTCTTTGTATGGGACTTCTAATCCCGTCTCTGCACTGTGTGCACCGAGCTTGCATGATCTCCCCGTGCTCTGGGGGTTTCCTCTGGGTACTCCGGTTTCCACTCCTAGTCCAAAGACGTGTGCTGTAGGCTGATTTGCATTTCCAAATTGTCCATAGTGTGTGTGATTGTGCCCTGTGAAGTGTTGGCACCTGTTCAGGGTGTGCCCCGAGTTCCCTGGGATACGCTCCAGGCTCCCCACGACCCTGTATAGGATAAGTGGTATGGAAAATGGATGGATGGATGGATGGATGGGATTAGTGAATTCATACTTCAGTGTGAGTTTCATAGATGGAGAAATACAGGTGCATCTAAAAAAATCGTGGAAAAGTTTGTTTTTCCTGTAATTTAATTCAAAAAGTGGGACTTTCATATATTCTAGGTTCATTACACATAAAGCGAAATGTTGTAAGCCTTTTTTTGTTTTAATCTTGATTATTACGGTGTACAACTCTTGGAAATCAAAAATCCAGTATCTCAAAATATTAGAATAAAGAATTGATAATACGACAGAATTATTTATCCAAAACATCGTTTATACACTTTCTAAGTCTCATATCTTTCTCTCTTTTTTCTGACCCTGATGTCCTCTTGGTTCTCTCTCTGACCCTTCACCCCTGTGTGTGTGTGAGAGAGAGGGTAGACGAGAGTGGTGTGGGGCTCGTGGCTCAGTTTGAGGAGACTCGGTCATGTGTTTTCTGTAGGCTCAGGCACACGCACCCTCACCTCAGCCAGCATGTGTCTGGTCCAGTTCCGCCGGCGGGGAGCCGAGGGAAGTGCGAAGGTCGGTGTGGAGAGCACGAAAGGCGTCGTCGACCTGAAGGCGTTGGATCAGACCGTGCCGTCCACCATGAGAGAGTTCTTGGAGCTGGGAGAGAAGGGCATAGAGTGTGCTCAGAGGTGGGGCAGACTTCATGGACTCACTTATATGTAATCTTTTGGCTGATATCCAAAACAGCTTTCAGTCCTTAAGGTTTAGATTAGGTTTAGCTGACTAAATTTAGTCTATAACTAACAACTAAATGACTGAAACATGATAAAACACTGTCCTGTTGTCTAAAGATCGATATTAGCTGTTAAAATGTGCATGAGAGAGACTTCCTATTTGTTCCATCTGTTAGCTACATTATTGTCACAGCTCCAGTGCAAAAACTAAAGAAGCAAACCGCAGACATGAAACTTATCTTGGCTACGTTTGGTGTGAGGACAAAAATCATGCCAAATTAGAAATTCATTCCTATAAAAAAGAGGCGTCTTGCGCTCATGCCTGTTATTCTCAGGAGGAGGACGCTCGCGGTCACGTTGCCGGCTTCACCGTAGCCAGTGAGGTCAGCGCTCATGACTGGCAGATGAAGAACGGCAAGCAGTGGCTTCTGGGAAAAACATTCGACACATTCTGTCCACTAGGGCCTGCTCTTGTTAACACAGAAGCACTGAAGGGTAGGTGGGGGGCCGGTGAGATGGAAACCTGAACTAAAAATTGTTGTGAACGTAAAAAAAACCATGAGGCTGTGAGTCAGAGCTGTAATGTGCTGTTTTTAAATCAGACGTCCACAATCTGGGGATCCGGTGCCTGGTAAACGGTGACGTAGTTCAGGACAGCAACACCAGTCAGCTGATCTTTAAGACGGAGAAGGTGGTGGTGTGGGTCTCGCAGTAAATATCCAGCGCATGGTGGTGAACATATTTCACTGACCTGATCTTACAGCAGTGTTCAGATTCAATGTTCAGACTCTTCTAGGGATGCACTGATACCAGTACTGGAATAGGTCTGATACTGTGCTCAGTGAATCGTGCAGCACATTAAGCAGTAATGTGACCGTGCAGAGAAACTGTTGCACGTGTGAGCAGTTCAGATCTGTGAGCACTGAGACATTGCTGTATTGTTACTGCATCCCTAGTGTCTTCTGTACAGCTTTGTTCATTTGTCTTGAAGGCAGGTTTGTGACTCTGTACCCAGGCGACGTGTTTCTAACAGGCACGCCTCCAGGAGTGGGCGTGTTCAGAAAGCCACCCATCTTTCTAAAGGTGAGCTCAGTTTCCAGTTTCTTACACTGCGTAGGCTTGTTCTCCATTTTCCAACTTTGTGAATCTCTATAAGACTAATATGACCTGGTCATGGTGATGGAGAAACACCGTGGCTCATTTAATCCCCTTGAGTAAATATACATAAAAGACAGGGGCGCAATAAGTTTTGGTGAGCCGAAATCCTCGGAAACGTTAAGAGGTGCCCTTGGTGATGACTGGTTTAGAAAGTCATTCATCACGTCTGTTGTTTGATGACCGTGCGGAACTAAGCGATTAGAGAAATGAGTCCGAAAACAGCTCTGGAGTTATCTCCTACTGAGGCAGGAACATCTGTACAGACGTATCCTTTGAGATTACTTTTGGAGAGAGGAAACACAAAGTGCAGCGTTCTTCAAAATTAATACGAAGTCAGAAAGCTTTTTGATTAGGCGTTATCGTTAACGCACCACATCGAAAATATTTTTATTTTAAGGTCTGTGGCCTTGCAGCGTTGCACGAGTGTTTACAGTGTGTTGGTGTATACACTGATGTGTTAATCATAATCATGTGCTTATGTTTCGAATTAATTTGGGTCCAAGTTTAGATCTCAAACACATCTTTCCGGCTGAAGTGTTTCTTTTATAACCAACAATTGAACACACCTTAGTGCTAATTTCTTTTAAACTCGCAACCGCCCCCCCCCCCCCCCCCCCGCCAACAAAAAAAGGAATGTTTTGCATAAAATTCTAATTAATTAGCTTTTGAATAAAATGTTCCATCAAAACAAACCTCATGACTACACCTGAGTGCTAAATTTGATTAGTTCTTTGTACTGCTTCTAAAACATGACCCATCAGACAGCTACTTATGTTGTGTAGTTTGTTTTTAATTAATATTGTAATTTGGCTAAAACCAAAATAAACAGGTCCCTACAAGTAGAAGTCACAGCACCTGCAAATGGGGGGGGTGGGGGGGATTCTTTATAATTCAGAAGGAATACAGAAAGGACACGTCGTGGAGTGTCAGATCGAGGAGATCGGGTTCATCCGAAACACAGTGGTGTGACTCCTGCACGGTTGGCTGACTTTTATCTGAGCTACGGGGATGGAAAAAATTAAAATAAATCCCTTTCACCGTTGAAATGCTTCAATGTCTAGATGTTTCTGAAATCCTAATCAGATTTGTGTGCACTAGAAGTGATTGGTCCAGAGTGCAGGTGCTGTGATCTTCCAGGAGATAGAGCTCTGTTGATTATGTTTCGGGAGAAACACTACTGTATTAGTGGGTTGTCCAACCTGCGAATCTCTCTCGACATTATCGATCGCCTTCTCCGCGAGTGTGCAGGAGGTCCTTGTGCAGTTCACCTGTGTGTGTGTGTCTCTTGAGATCTTACTCAGCACCTGGTGCACTATAGTAATCAGCCCTGTCCGTCAGCATCTCTCTCGCCGTGCTGCGTGTGGAAAGAGTCTGTCTATATATGTACTTGTGTGGGGTGAAAGAGGGGGGTTATGGGATTGCTACGGTGTCCCGAGAGGGCTGACGGCATTACCAGCGGATAATCAGGGGCTGATTGGAGGGTCAGTGGTTCATGAGCTCCGTCACTCATCGTTAACAGCATCATGTATGAGAACGTGGAAAAAGAAAGATCCGGATTGAGCGACGGTGCAGAACAAAACCTGTATTCGTTTCTCCAAATCAAACAAAGCAACGTTATAAAGCAACAATTTTCATCAAACAGAAACCAGAGAAGAACTCGTTAACTTCCTAACAATCCAACATTGTCAAACACTCACTAATTAAACTGAATACAATGACCAATATCCTGGTCTCTTATTGGTTAACAGCTCTGATCAACTCAAAATCCTACCAATATTCTCACTCAAAGCCTACCATCAGCATTATATCGAATGACATTAACACACTTAACACACAACATGTAGCTCAGAGCTCAGTCTTCAGTTTGCACTAGAGCTACAAGGCTCTAAACTGTCAACAGTGTGGAAACTGAACGCTTAAATCATCACACACTGGTTTAGTAATCTATCTGTACAAATAAAGAATTTTTAGCTGCTAGTAGTAAAGGCATAATGCTTTAGGTTTCATGATGCTAAACCGCTAGATATAAGCTTTACTTGTTAGCTACAGCACATTAGGCTCATAGCTTCAGTGCAAAACTGAAAACCACAACAAACATTTCCTAACTACATTCATAAGAAAGAGAGAAACCAAATGCAGTTTTTAAAGGTCCACGTTCAAGAACACATCTTGCTCCAAGCGAATTACCAGAAACACTGATATTTTGTAACTAAACCTAGAGCGGTGTAGACGTGTGTTTCTCCTGCGTCAGCCTTAGAGGAACTGCGAGAAGAACTGGAAGAGTTTGTGTTTGTTCTCGGCCTGGAGGAAAAGAGGACTGATCTCTAGGTACACCGCCTCGCTCTGCCGGTCCTCCATCAGCACCTGGTACAAGAGAAACACACTGTAACCCAGTCTGTACAGGATTTCGGAGGGTTTTTATAATTATTTATATACATTATATATATTTATTTATTTATATTGTGATTATTGCGGCCCAAAATGCTCGATTTTTCTGTGGCTTTTTTCAAATTTACGTTGTTTTTCACACAAAATTGTTTTGCGCGCTCTTTCGCGGTGATTGTTGGTAAACGAGACCTTTTAGCTGTTACTCATGTTGACGGACATGAATCGAAGAGGAAATCTTGGCCCAGATCTGCAGAAAATCTGCGGTAAGTTTAAAACGTTGCAAGCTGCTCCGAATATTGCAGCGTTTGCTCGATTCTGCTTTCGTTTCTGCGATCGCAAATGGAACCGTGGAAGAAGCTGTTCACAGGATAAACATATTTATGGCACACTTGTATGATATCCTGTGTGAAGTTTACCTGAAGACGTGTCGGAGACTCTGAAAACGTGTGAGGAAAGCTTATCTGAGACTGAGTCCGCCATTTGGCAGAAACCCAATACCCTGAGGACAACATTCCCCATTGTGAAGCATGGTGGTGGTAACACTACAAAATGTGTACGTGTGTGTGTGTGTGGGGTGGGGTTAGGGGATGGGGTGTCGGAAAGTTGAAAGTGGGGTGAATACTTAGGAAATGCACTTAAATAATGAGGAAAACAGTCTGAAGAACACTCAGTCGTCAGTATACACTAAGAATTTAGTCAACATTTTTTCTAGGGCACTCTGCACTGCGTTGTGGGGAACACAGCGGTTCTGACAAACCTCTGAGACAAAACAGCGTCACGGCACTGCAGTGATGCCTGTCTGTTAGTTTGCTTTGCCTCAGACTTATTTTGAACTGATCAAATGTTTTGTCTGCTTGTGGGTTGGAAGTCTGTGATAGTTATATAAGTAGATATTTATATAAATCTTCCACACACACACAAACATCATCCGTCCATCACAGCACCACTTCTGAAGCGGGGAAAACTTCAGCCACAACAACTACAGGAACTGTTACCATTGCTCGAACGAGAAAGATTCTTATTAACGAACAACTTTTAAATGGACAGAAAGATACAGTCCCCTCTGAAACTACTGGAACGACAAGACCAATTCTTTTTTTTCTGTAGACTGAAGACATTTGAGTTTGAGATCAAAAGATGAATATGAGACGAGAGTTTCAGCTTTTATTTCCTGGTATTTACATGTAGATGTGATAACCGACATAGAACATAGCACGTTTTGTATCACACCAGCCAATTTGTAGGCGAGTAAATATATTGGAACATGTGACTGAAAGGTGTTTCTTGTTACCCAGGTGTGGCCTGTTAGATTGACTGTTTAAACAATAAATAGCGCTGAACATCTACTCTTAGTTTTGGTTTTAGCCTTCAGTTTCACCTGTGAAGACTGCATCTGTTGTTAAAAAGGATAAGCCAACATGAAGATCAGAGAGCTGTCTATGGGAGAAAAGCAAGTCATTTTGAAGCTGGGAAAAGAGGGAAAAAGAATCAGAGGCATTGTACAAACATTGGAGCATAGCCACTACAACAATATGGAATATCCTGAAAAAGAAAGAAACCACTGGTGTACTGAGCAGCAGACACCGAATGGATCGGCCAAGGACAACAACAGCAGCTGATGACAGAAACATTGTGAGAGCTATGAAGGAACCCAACAAAACAACAGTTAGTGACATCAACAACAGCCTCCACAGGGTAGGGGTGAAGGTCTCAGACACTTTGAGAGCAGAAACACAGGCCATACCACTTGATGCAGTTACTGCAAGCAAGGGATGCGCATCAAATATTAAGTGTTATTTATTTTAACTTACTTCAAGACTTGTCTGTTCCTATACATTTCCTTTTTCCAGGAAATAAAAGTTGAACTTTCATCTCATATCCATTGTTTGATCTCAAACCCAAATGTTTTTGGTGTATAGCACAAACAAATGAATCGGCTGTTCCAATAGTTTCAGAAGGAACTCTATATTAGCAGTTTAAAACAGCATTGAGTACAACGTGGGCCGTTTAAACTTTTCAGCCTTGAAAATCATCAAGAAAGGGGACTGTATATAAGGAAAAGCACCTGATAGCCATTGTGAAATCTGTAAAGTGATGCTTTGGGCCTGATTTGTTGGTGGTGGGGGAGGCGGTGACTAATGTTATCTGTAGTAGAGCCAATACGTTTGCAGGAAATAAAGCACTCCTTAAGAAAAATATTGTTTTATACAGAATCCCCGTATGTTTAAGATCATGACATGATTTAATAAGTGGTGCGCATTTGCACGATGGGTGCCAATACTTTTGGAGCTACCGGTCTGACTCACCGGTATATACCCAGCTGGCAGTAGGTGTGTAAGCTGTAGGCTTGTTTCAGTCAGCTCCTCTTGACCAAGTGCAACATCAAACTCCATCTCTCCTCCTCCACATTCTGCCACCTCACACAGCAAGGCAGAGACAGCACAGGCTGCACACACACACACACACACACACACACACACACACACACAGAGTTCTGATTATTACTACTTACATTATCAAATATGTCTCCTTTACCACTGTTCATCCCTCATTCCTATTGAAGGGGGTGTGGCTTATGAGACAGTCCCAGTGAAGGAGGTGTGGCCTTTGTGTCTCAGTCATAGTGAAGGAGGCGTGTCCTGTGTCTCAGTCAAAGTGAAGGAGGTGTGGCCTCTGAACTTTGCATGTTACTGGATTATGTTTGTGGATTACTGTTTGGATTTACCTGCCTGTGTGTCTCTCAATAAAACTGTTCATACTGCACTTGCATCCTACCTTATCTTCGTTGCGTCACGAAATGTGACAGAATATTCTGCCGTAACATGGATGCAGCAGGAAGACAGGGGAGACATCACGCTACAATGGGAGTAGCAGGACAATACCTTATCGGGAAACGTTCCGATTACTGACCTCACATTTCTTGTCCGTGCAGTTCCCTCAACGGTACGCCGTTGAACTGCCGCCAGAGACAGCGGGATTGAGCAGCTACCCGCTGGAGTTCCTCTTCAGCTGCCAGGAATATTTCTGCAGCCTGGCGTATCCCAAGCCTACTAAGAGACAGTGGATCGGGTTCTTGGTGTCCAGGTTTTGCGGTCCGGCCCGTGACTGGGCGGAGCAGCTGGTGAGCACTGAGTCCTCTGCCCTCCAGGATGTCACTCAATTTGCAGAACTTTTTATGGAGGAGTTCACGCAGCCAGGGCAGCTTCATGGTCTGGATTTACTGGGGTGGAGAGTCAATGGACAGCCCCAGCCTGACCTGCCCTTTAACCTCTATTATGAGAGGATTGACAGGTCAGCCTCCACCGATCTGCTTCAGGTTCCAGCCAACGTGGTGGAGGTGGCACCGACATGCATGTCTGAGGGCTGCAGGAGGGAGACCAAGCTACAATGCCCTACCTGCAAAAAACTGGGTCTCCAGGAAGCATTCTACTGCTCTCATGAATGCTTCAAGAGCAGCTGGCGGGAGCATAAGAAACTCCACCGGAGAGCCCGTGCAGAGATCCAGCCCAGGGTCAACAGGGTGACCTCGGAGCTCCCGTCGGAGGTCTCAGCACCCGAGCCCCAGCCGGAGGTGAACCTGGCGACCTCAGAGCTCGAACCTGAGACCCACGAGGAGGTCTCACCCGCCGAGCTCCAGCCAGAGGTCCACATGGCGGCCTCAGAGCTCCAGCACGAGACCTATGGGGAGGTCTCAGCTCCGGAGCTCCAGCCTGAGGTTAACCTGGCGACCTCAGAGCTCGAACCTGACACACACGAGGTGGGCTCACCTGCCGAGCGGGTCAACAGGGAGGCCCCAGCATCAGAGCCCCAGCCGGAGGTTCAGGAGTGGGTCTCAGCTCCACAGATCCACTGCAAAGCCCAGTTACTGTCCCAAGTGTCTGTTAACCAGGACAACCAAGCCCTGCTCAAGCCCAAGTCTACTGACACGGCCGACCAAGTTCTGCTCACGCCCGAGTCTACTGATATGGCCGACCAAGTTCTGCTCAAGCCCGAGTCTACCGACACGGCCGACCAAGTTCTGTCATGAGTTCCCCTTTAAGCAGCGCGCTGTGGAGCATGTGAGCGCGCGTGCACGAGCAGGTGCGCGAGCACCTGCTTTTCCCTTGTTGACAATCGTGACATTTCGACACGTGCATTTGTTATGTTTCTGTTATGTCTCCTCCCCGTTCTGTCATTGGTTGTTGTTTCATGTGTGTCTGAATCGCCCTCAGCCATTACGAGGCTGATTATGTTTGTATATATACCGCGCGCCTCCCAGCACACAGCGCGGAATATTGAGTTGTAGTAGATTAGTTGAGTGTCCTTACGATAGAGAACCAAAGTCACAGTTCATAGTTTCATGGTTCAATTCATAGTCATAGTTCATGTCATGTTTCATGTTTAGGTTCGTTAGTTTAGTTCACGCTGGTTTCTCCGCCCCCAGTCCCGCGCTATAGTTCATGTTCATGAGAAAGAAAGAAAAAAGAAACATCCACCCAGTGTTTAAAAAACAAAAAATTAAAAATAGAATGTAAATATATAACTGGAGCTTCTGTCAGCATTAGTATAAGACTTAATGTAGTGCACCTACTTATTTTAACTTGGTATGTGTTTGGAAAAAATCAAAAAGCTTAAAAAAAAAAAAAACAAAAGGGCTGGATTGTAAAATTTAAAAAGAAAAAAGAAATTGTGCAGTCCATGGATTATTGCTCTGAAGATAAACAAGAAAAAGAAAAAAGAAGGCACCTATCATGGTGGTCTTTCCCTGATTCAGGATCTGAGGAGATGAAGGAGAGAACAGAACAGACCCAGCACAGAGAGAGGAGAGTCACATTCAAGGGAGAAAAAGCACAGGGAGAAGGCTGGATGAGGTGCATTGTGGGAAGACACGATGGGGACTGGGTCATCTTGGAGGAAAACAAAGCGGTCACACAGATGTAGTCACTCGGTCCACAGTGTTATTGACCTCGTTTTTGTTGGAGTCCAGGCCTTTGGCAGCGTTCAGACCGTTGCGGAGATTCTCCACCACCTTCTTCATGTTCCTCAGCTCTCCGGGGTGCGGCGTGGCCCGTCGCAACAGCGTCCCCTACGACAGAGGAAAAGAAATAAAGAAAACAAGAGCATCATTGGAGATACACGAGCTATAGTTATAGACACCTAGTTATTGCTATTCATCACATTCGATCCATCACCGTTATAAAACGGCTTCTTTCCCACGCTGGTCCTGTTACTCGGTTATTGATGAATCATTCATTCCTGGCAATAGTTGAGCGTACATATTTGCTGGTCTATGGTCTGTTTTGTACTGTGTTATCTTTAATTTTTTTTGTGGAGTCACCGAGTTGTCAAGTTATTATTCTGACAGGGTCATGTGATTAGCACGGCAACAGCTGGACTACATTCCGCTAACAATAATAATAATAATAATAATAATAATAATAATAATAATAATAATAATAAAGCTAAATGATGAGTGTAGGCACAAGGTCCGTGTATTTAATAACAGAAAGGCTAACTTAGTGCATATTCTGTATTTATAACCTATAGTATCACTATACATACACTCACTGGCCACTTTAAGACAAACACCTGTACAGCTGCACAGCTGTGCAATTATCCAATCAGACAATCATGTGGCAGCAGCACAGTGCATAAAATCATGCAGATATACATCAACGGCTTCAGGAAATGTTCACATCAAACATCTGAATAGGGGGAAAATGTGCTCTCGGTGACTCGGGCATGGTTGCTGGTGCCAGACGGGTATTTGCGTATTTCAGAAGCTACTGATCTGCTTGGAATTTCACAGCCTCCTGAGTTTATTCAAGATGGTGCAAAAAACCATCGAGTGGCGGAACTAAGAGTGGAAACGGCTTGTTGATGAGCGAGATCAAAAGAGAGCTCGATAGCTAGACTGGGTCGAGCCGAGAAGAAGGCTACCATAAAATGGAAAAAAAAAAAAAAAAAAAAACATGCCGAACCTGAGAAGACGTCCACATTTTATCTACATGATTTCATGTATTGGATAACTGCATGAATGAGCAGGGATATACCAATGAGTGTATAAATCTGTACTGTACTATTAGAAAACCATTTAAACAATTCTCACAGGTCCCGGTCACATAGCAATACAGGTTTCTGCTCTACTCTTTTCTTACAACAGTGATTCATTCATCACAGAACAGGACAGGGCTATGTTTACAGAACAAGGCCATTTGAATGACTTTACTCCCAACTCTCAGTGTACCACGCCAAGTACAGAATAAAACACCACAGGTGTGCTGTTCCAGATAAATAATCAACGACAGTGACTGAAGGCGAAGTAAGCCCCTAAAGCAAGGGCATAGCTTTAATTACGGATCCAAAATCAGACTCTTAGAGGGCTTTCGCACTGGCAGCTCAGTCTGAGCGTGGTTTGTGTGTAATGTGAAAGCTGTCACGTGGACCGGGAAGCACAGCGTGGTACTGGACCTGAGACTACCTGAAGGAGGTGGTCCTAGTTCGGTTGTTTTGGAACCGAGCCACGATTCCAGTGAATATGAACGCAAATCGTACTCCGTTCCGCGCTTATTCAGGAAGTAAAGTAACCTGCGCGTGCATTTTAGCTGAGGACGGCATCATTACGACGTAGTCTCCACAACACATGTGTACCATGAGCGGCAGGGGAATTTGTGGGACACAGAAGAGGTCCACTGCTGCGCATAATATCTGTTGCACCTGCGTTCGAGTGAGTCTGAAACCAGACCAACGGGGGGAACAATCGCACTCGGATTTGGACCGCAGCAAACATGACCCGTGTGACAACTATCGTACTCAAAGGCTACCTTATGCTTTATATTCTAATTTTATTAGTTCCCAAGTGTGGTTCATACCACCAGGGTCACTCCCTGTATTAACAAAGATGAACTGTCAGGAATTTCTTGCCGTTGGATTTTGTGTTTATATACTTCGTTATTTTGCTATTTACTGAATGCACTTCATTCATTTAGTCGGGTTTCCAAAAATTCTGACAGTCCTGACTCGGCAACCTACAGAGTAATGTCCGAAATCCACAGGCGTGAAAGTTTCCTCACTCAAACTCGGGATTCTGACACTCTGACATAAGCGTTTGCACATTTGCATTTTAATTAATGATACAGTAAACACGTGCATCAAAACCAATCTTATAAATTAGATGGTAGCAGTAGTAATATAATAGTAATAGTAATAATAGTCCGAGCTGTTATTTCAGTTTAACACACACACGCGCGCACACACACGCGCGCACACACACACGGAAGCTCAATCAGGTGATACAGAGTCCAGCATTTCACAATTCTCTCACCTGTTCATCGTCGTCATCGAGGAATCGGATGGTGCTCATTCTATTCGTGGCTCTGTTGTCCCACGTGTCATCAGCCACATCGTTCACGAGACTCTCCAGAGTGCCATAGCGTACCAGGTTATCAGAACCTACATATACACACACAGACACATTCCACTATCACGTCTCACCTCACCATTCCCAAAATATTTTCCCAAAGCTGAAGGTTAAGCCAAAATAAAGTAACCTCAACTGAAGAGTTCACCTGCGATACCCAGCAAGTAAAAAATGTCAGATTAGGGCTCAGATTATACTCGACTTGTATAAACCCGGACTTATTTAGAGGCTTTGTGCATGAGTGTCTGTGCTCCTGCTCGGTCTCCGTCTCTCCCTCCCTCCTCCCCTCAGTGACCTAGCTTCCATGGGTTTTCCACCCTCATCGGTCCGTGTCACCACAAATGATCATAATCCCTCGGCCTAAACAAGAAAACACAGCTGCTACTCAGAAGAGGTTAAGAATGACAAACTTTCTATTCATCTTTATCGACACTACGTTTACATTCATAGGCAAAAATATATATAGATATACAAAATTAATTCTGGTGCACTCTCAGTGCACAGCAGTGGATGTGATGCCACTTGCCACTGTGGTTAGTGCCTAATAGCGACGAGTGTGGTTAGGCAGAGATAAGCTTCTTTAAGCCATGCAATCCAGCGGGTGTACATAAAACAGCTCAGGTGCAGAGAGAGAAAGTGCCAGATTTTAGGCTCTGTCTGCTTATCAAACATTCCAAAAAAATGTATTCTTCTTCTATAAGAATGTGTGCTAGACAGGCACAGAGCAAATTAAAATCCTACAAGCCATGCCGTTTAGGGCTCACGTTGAGCAGAGACCTTCTCAAACACAGGAATTCATACATACGGAGTGCTAATGTTTGCATACGCATAGGACAAAATAGCGAAAACAAAGAAATATAGATGATATGGGGGGAAAACATTTCGTGAGTTGTTTTTCTTCATTATCAAAAAAAAAAAGAAATGATCAAATGAACTATTTTAAGAATGAATAAGAAGAACTCAGGGTTGCCTCCACCGCCACCAAGTCTAGTCCATTCCTTTAGTCTCATTACTAATCTGTATGTCTCAAACTCAAATACCCTTAAAATACATGCCTCAAAAAGCAAGAAAGCTATTGAAGAAAAACTATTTCTGACATTTGACCTTGTTTGGATCAACTCTAAAATCTAATATCAGTTCATCTTCTGTGTACAGTCACGATTCTATAAAATCCTACAAAACATACTACCTCCACCACCTAGTGGCTTTTAATTCCCTCAGTTGTAATATATTGGCTGCCTTGCAGTTCTCCCTGTAGTTCTGGCCTTGTTTCCCACTGAAGTTAAGCAAGGTTGAGCCTGGCCAGTACCTGGATGGGAGAGCTACTGGGCAAAACTAAGGCTGCTGCTGGAAGTGGTATTAGTGAGGCCAGCAGGGGGCGCTCACCCTGTGGTCTGTGTGGGGCCTAATGCCCCAGTATAGTGAGGAGGGACACTATACTGTAAAAACAGCACAGTCTTTTGGATGAGACGTTAAACCGAGGTCCTGACTCTCTGTGGTCATTAAATATCCCTGGACACTTCTCGTAAAGGAGTAGGGGTATAACCCTGGTGTCCTGGTGAAATTCCCCCACTGGCCCTTCTCCATCATGGCCCCCTAATAATCCCTGAAAACCCCTGTGACCTGAAAATGACTCCAGTTTAAACAATGTATTCTTGAGTCATATTGAATTCATGCAACTGCACCTGCCAAACATGTTCGTATGCAAATGTGGGAAGTAGATTTATTTATTTATTTTTTACATACAAGTCAGCGTGACTATGAATGCCAACTCTGATCACAATGAAAAGTTGCAGGGAAATAATAATGGCTTTTGCTGGGTCATTCATATCTGCATTAGCATTATGTGCAACATGCTTATGTTACTTAAAATATGCCAAACCCAATTTACATGCCACTTACTGCTGTGTTGTACCCATTAGTATGTTTAGACAGAACAAATGTTATAGGTGTGTTTATATATTTTCTATATTTGTATACAGGGTCCTGATCTGCCTTTTCAAATATCAGTGCCCCCTGTATATTTGGGGAACAAATGGTACCTAATTTGGAGTTGAATTATTCTGGGATTTACCCCTAACAACTCAGGCTTACAACTGCCTAACCTGTTTCCAGACAAATCAAAAACATGCAGCTCTGTAGCCTGTGAAATTTCAGGGACGCGCGTCAGACGGTTGTCCCTCACACACAGCACATTCAGACTGCTGCAGCCTCCTATCTGTGAAAATGGAAAAAAAATAGATGCACATAAACATGTCAGAAGTAATAGCTCTAGAGAGGAAAGCATTATTATAGGAGCTTGGGAGTTGAGTGGAATAATATGGGGGAAATCAGTCACGACCAGGAATTAATCTCTTACGGCTCTAAATGTTCAGGTTCTTGAGAATCCCGGGCTATTATTAATACAGTCCTGAAAGAAAAACTGGAGAAAGCACAGGTGGCAGACATTTGTTTGTCTTGATATGCGATCTATTTTACAATTGAACAAAAGGATGGATAAAAGAATGCACGTGTGAAAAACAGCACCCCTGTAACACATGCAAGTCTCGGTGTGGGATCTATACGCTGCTAATGGGGCTGACAGCGGGGCCTAATTTTAGAAGCAATTAGTGGTGATCTATAGCATGGCATTAATGGACAGCCAGACAGCGACAAATCTACCTTCCAGTGACTGAGCCTGATATTATATTATATACACAGAGAATATAAACAGTAGGTACACCTGTAACCCGATCTCAACATAAGAACACAGCAGGAATACATAGAGATACGTGTTCAACACTCATTTCCGTTACCTGTAAGGTGGGGAAACTTCTGTCTAAGACTGGGCAGAACAAGCAAACAACAAATCTCATCAAATAAAATGTATTATAAAAGTAGGTCAGGAGTGTTAAGAGGATTTAAATGCATTGCATCTTACACCACCACACCTTGTACTTGAAAAAGTATCATCTTGGGGCTGCGTAGCTGCAGACCGGTCAGAGTGCCCATGCTGACCCCTGTCCACTGCCGAAAGCACCCATAATGGGCTCATGAGCATTAGAACCGGACCATGGAGCAATAGAAGAAGGTGACCTGGGTTCATGAATCACGTTTTCTTTTACATCATGTGGATGGCCAAGTGCGTGTGTGTCGTTTATCTGGGGAAGAGATGGCACCAGGATACACTATGGAAAGAAGGCAAGCTGGCGGAGGCAGTGTGATGCTCTGGGTAATGTTCTGCTGGGAAACCTTGGGTCTTGGCATTCATATGGACATTAATTTAACATGCACGACCAACCTAAACATTGTTGAAGACCAAGTACACACCTTCATGGCAACAATATTCCCTAATGGCAGTGGATTCTTTCAGCAGGATAATGAGCCCTGCTACATTGCAAAAATGGTTCAGGAACGGTTTGAGGAACATGACAAAGAGTTTAAGGTGTTGACTTGGCTCCAAATTCCCCAGACCTCAATCCTATCAAGAATCTGTGGGATGTGCTGGACAAACAAGTCCAATCCATGGCAGCCCCATCTCGCAACTTACAGGACTTAAAGGATCTGGTTGAGAGTTCCCAAAAGCAGAAATTAGTGAATATATTAATCAACTAGTTGACTAGTCTATGAAACCCTGTCCGATATACTCAAATTTTGCAAGTTAATATAATAAAAAAAACCCAACAACACAGGCAGACAGCTGTTATTTTAAGCTAAAATGTTTAAAACTAAAAGGTACCTGGTACTGTTTTTGATAACAGAGACAATGTTGACTGCAAACTTTGTCAGTCAATGTTAAAACAGTTGAATCTCAAATGTCATATGTCGAGTAGAGTTTATGCTTTACAACTCCATTATGTTTGGGAAGTGGAAGCTCAGTGATTAAGACATTGGACTTCTGATCGGAAGATCGTGAGTTCAAATCCCAGTGCCGCCAAGCTGCTACTGCTCAAGGGCCCACCAAGGCACTTAACCTTCAACTGCTCAGACATATAAATGAGATACATGTAAGTCGCTCTGAATAAGCACGTTTGCCAAATGCCATGAAAGTCAAATGTAAATGTAGCCTATGTCCTTTGTACAGGAAACCATCTGGCCCTCATAGCGCCAACTAAAAGACGTCAGATTTGATGTGTTTACGAAATGTAAAAACGAAAATCTAAATATCAGCAACAAGAAAATATCCCTGTGAGTGAATAAATCAAAATGAATCTGAAACGTGTGTGATGAATTTGTGACGTTTCCGTTTATATCCATAAGAAAAGCTGCATTTGAACAGTCACGCTGACAGATAATCTCACTATAGTGATGAGAAAAGAAATATAGTGCTTTATTCCCAGAATGGCGATTATCTGTAGGTACTCCTTCTGCCATCTTATTGGACATGTGACTAATGTGACTAGTCATGCATACTGATCTACTTTCTTAATCTTATGCCTCTGGCATTTGGGCTTGTGGTCAGTAACACAGCTTGGCCTTTCAGAAAGCCTTAATCTTCTGCTACAAACATTAAAAAATGTTTTTAAATGATCCCACCCACTGAAAATCAAACTGTGATGATCTGTTTTCACTGGCTGGTAGTTAATTCTTTGTTTAGTGTTTTGAGATGCCATGTAATCAACCATGTAATGAGATGATTACTGCAGTACCTGCAAAGAGCAAACAGCAAACACATCCGGTTGAGAATTCACTGTAAATGGCTGTTAAGCCCACCCGCGGGCCAGAATGGTGAACGTAAACTTGTGGAGCGTAAACAAAAACTTTTAAAGCGTAAATGAAAACTCTGGCAGCGCATTCATGAACCGTGATTAGCCAAAAGGAAGCTTAGAAAACCATGAATTACTTGAAGACCATGTTATGTTTTGGCCTTTTTCTCTCTCATTGTATATTTTTGTTTATTTCTTGAGAAGTTATGTTCAATAATTTTGGCACAAATTTAATTCTATACTGACAGGGCCATTTGAAGATATTGATCTGAAGCCATTCCTTTGTTGACTTGGATGTGCACTTTGGGTCGTTATTGTACATGAACGCAAACATTCTTCTTCTCATCTTCAGTTGCCTAACAGTGTCCCAAAGTAGACTGGTGTTAGGATCTACCCATGATTCCCTCTATCTAGACTAGAGTCCTAGTTCCTGCTGAAGAGAAACAGCCCCATAGTACGATGCTGCCACCACCATGCATTTTCATTTTCTTTTTCCATAAAATGATGAGATTTGTGTTTCCACTTAAGGCTAGAAAAAGATCTGACACGTTATCTTGACACTATTTTAACAGGAGTGTGTAGACTTTTTATAGCCACGGTAGGTTGGTATAGGTGTGTGGCACGCACCACACATGCTGTTCCTGGCTTGAAATGCTACGGATTATAATATTCATAATCGAAACAGTACATGATCTATACTTCAGCCTGTACTGTGCTGAAGCAAAAAAAAAGCGTTCTTAAGTTTAAAAAAATAATAATAAAATTAAATGTTCTAACTGCCACTGAGCACAAGCGAACATATCAATGAAACTTAAGAACCTTATTTGATCATGTGCAAAGTCCTGTCATTCCTGAGGTAAAACAGGGAATAACGCTTTGAAGTGCTTTCTTGCTTGTCCGTTATTAAAATCATCCAGTCATTTTCAGGTTTCAGCTCTGTGCTTCATGCTGGCACTTTCAAGTAACTTTGTAGGCCGAAAGCGATCGCCGCTGGAAACAGGTATGTCGAGTATCACTTCAGATATGGAACTGTTCTGCCGCTGACACTAATTAAGTGTCCGCGGATTTCTATGAAACCGGACTTTTCTTCATGAAGTTAAAAAATAAATAGAAAATTGTGCTTGTGCAGAGTTTCGGCAAAAAGAAATTATTCATGCTGTTTGGAAATACAGCGTTATACAGTAAATATATTAGTGTTTAATATAAACAGAATATATATATATAAAGTCGATACCACGGTGTGGTATAAAAATAAAATAAAAAATTAATTAAAAACTCTCCTGGAGGACATCCTCCTCTGGCTGATACTGGCAAAAAGAGAGAGAGAGAGAGAGAGAGAGATTTTAGTTATTCTAAACATGCGCACACACACCCCTTATACTCTGAATGCAAGCATTAGTTTAAATTCACTGATACGGTGGCAGGATAAAAAGATTTATTAAAAGCATGAACATGTGAATAATTATTAGTGACATGAGGCTACATTTAGCTGACAGGACACGGGCTGAATGGAGATGCATGGTGGACCATTAGGAGGGTAGTTTATAACATTGCAATGCATGAGCATCATTAACAAATAGAGAGAGATAGAGGGGGGAGAGAGAGGGAGAGAGAGAGAGAAAGAGAGAGTGGGAGAGGGGGGGAGAGAGAGAGAGAAAGAGAGAGTGGGGAGAGGGGAAAGAGAGAGGGAGAGAGAGAGGAGATGGAGAGGGAGAGGAAGGGAAGAGAGGGGAGAGGGGGAGAGAGAGAGAAAGAGAGATGGGGAGAGGGAAGGGAGAGAGGAGAGAGAGAAAAGAGACGAGTGGGGGAGAAGGGAAGAGAGAGAGGGGGGGGAGAGAGAGAGGAGAGAGAGAAAAGAGAGTGGGGAGAGGGCGAAGAGAAAGAGGGGGAGAGAGAGAGAGAGAAAGAGAGAGTGGGGGAGAGGGGAAGAAGAGAGGGAGAGAGAGAAAGAGAGAGTGGGGGAGGGGGGAAGAGAGAGAGGGGAGAAGAGAGAGAGAGAGAAAGGAGAGGGGGGAGAGGGGAAGAGAAAGAGGGGGGGAGAGAGGAAGAGAGAGTGGGGAGAGGGGGGAAGAGAAGAGTGGGGAGAAGGGGAAAGAGGAGAGTGGGGGAGAGGGGGAGTGAAGGCAGGGAGGGGGAGAGCAAAGAGAGAGGGGGGAGGAGGGGGAGGACCAAGAGGGGAGAGAGAGAGGAAAGAGAGAGTGGGGGAGAGGGGGAAGAGAAAGAGAGGAGAGAGAGAGAGAAAGAGAGAGTGGGGGAGAGGGGGAGAGGGAGAGTGGATTTGAATTGAATTTGAATTTCAAACGCCTTTTTATTTACATGATTTTAAAAACTACAATGACCTATTTCGGTCCCACAGAGTCATTTCAAATAACACTAACTAAATATACAGGGCAGGCGAGCGGGGCAGGGAGGCAGATAGATAGATAGGTGATTAAAATAAACACCACTTCCAAATGCATCTGAAAAACCACAGGGAGTATTAAAAAAATAAAAAGCAAAAAAAAAAAAGACAACAGTAGAAGTTGATTAAATTTCACCTTTTCTTCTGCAACACACATAATGCCCCTTCCAGACACCATATATTTTCAAACGATACAGGATCCTTCAACTAAAACCAAAAGCAGTCAAAACGTTCCATAAGTAGGTATGCTCAACCCTGTCGAAAGCCTTTTCCTGATCAATTAAAACCAAACCAAATTCCATATTAAAAATCTTTCCGACTTCTACGACATCCCTAATGAACGAAACGTTGTCGTGAATGACTCGACCCGGCACACAGTAGGTGTGGTCCGGATGGATCACCTCTTCCATGACCATACTAAGTCGGTTTGCCATACCTTAGAGAGCAGTCGGTATTCCCACACAGAGAACTTGAAACAGGTCTCCATGATTTTATGTCGTGTAGATCTCTTTCTTGGGCAACAGAGTCAATACTGCTCTTGCGACATACTTGAGTGGCAGCCGCCCCGTGACTAAACTGTCACCCAGTACCTCCAGTAGGTCTGCACCCATTTCAGGCCAAAAGACTTATAAAAGTCAGTCCGGGTAGAACCATCGATCCCTGGTGCCTTGCCACTCTCCATACCCTGGAGGGCTCGTAGCAGTTCCTCTAGGGTCAACGCCCCTCCGAGGTCTGCATGTGTTCCTTTGACACCTGAGGGAGATCCTTCAAGAAGACGTTATCATGGGCCTGTTATCGGAGATTTCACACTTGTACAGTTCCTTTGTAGAAACCGACTGCTCTCTTTCAAATTTCTCTATGGTCACTAAAAGTGTCCCCTCATTCAGAAAACAGGCCATGTATCATCTTATTCTGACCATTCTTTTTTTCCAAATTAAAAAAGAATTTCGACGGTTGCATCCATACACTCCACATCTGAAACCGTGACCTGACCAGAGTCCTTGTGCGAACGTCCAGCAATTTAGTCAATAAACTCTTTTTTGTTCTTAAATTTCTTAAATTCAACGAAGCGATTCGAAACTCACTCATAAATAAGAGGAAAAATAACAGATTTACGTACATGATGTCTAGGATTGACTATCACTATCATTATAGTCTAACATTACATTGACTTTTGTAAGGATTTTCTTTAGACGGTATCCCTCCTGATCAGTGAAACCCCCTTCTGCCATAAACCCCCTTGTTTTTTTAATGAACTGTTCCACATCCGGAAAAAACTCGTCTATCCTCACATTCCTAGCATGTTTAGTCTTTTTCAGAAAAGCCTTGATGTCGTCCACGCTATATTCATGGCTCGAAAAGCCACTTTAGATTTACACTACATGTTACACTACAGTTCGGAGGCTTCGCTCTCCCTCTCTACCTCCACAGAATTCAGCTCCTCTGCAACATCTTTCCTCTTAGCCTGTGCATGAGGACGGTTTCTCCGTCTCTTTCTCTGGGGCACCTTGAACACATTCTCTTCCGAATCCATATGAGAGCGTATCATCCGCAACTTCATCAGCAAGGGACGGATCCACACTATCTAGTGACACCGTACTGTCCTGTGTATCCTTATCACCTAAATCCGGCTTCAGTCTCAGCCTTCTCTTCTTCACCTGGTTGAACACCGACACCCTGGTGAGAGGGGCCAGCTTCAGGCTGTCTCCACCTGAGAAGGTGCTGCCGGCTCCCTCTCCCGGTGTGTGGGCCCATCCATCCCAACACCCCTATCCAGCAGTAACCTCGTTACAGCGGCCGCCGTTAGTATCATTACCATTTTCGGGATTCACACGTTTTTCCGGGACAGGCCCGCAGCAGATGACCAGATAAACCGCACCCAAAACACTTCATTGTAGTAGTAGTGGCATAGATGACATTAATTAAAATCTCCACCTTTTACATTGAGTGTCAGATCCAGATCATTATATCCTCAGAACCATGTACACAAACCGTCTGAAAGACACGATATGTTTTACACGAGAGGATTTACTTGTAGTCGCAATCTTCTTGATCTGGGAGACCGGTTTTCCATAGCGGGATAGAGTTTTGTGACAGAACCTCATCCTTAATAAAAGGAGGAACATTAGACAGGATGACTTTTTTACACGGGGTTGATAAAGGAAGCATTAAGTGGAACACACCATCAATCACAACTCCACTGTCCACCATGTCGTTTGCCAACTCCACCGTTTTCAGAAACAGCACGACGGCACTATTCATCCGGGCCGCAGACAGAATGTTGTCGGTGTCCAACACTCTCCCCCACGGCCAGACTAACCTCCTCAACGCTGGCGGTAGTGGCTACTTTAATAGCATGCCGCCGCGTGAGGGAATCATACTTCCCCGTACCTGAGGCAGCCATGCTCCCCGACCACGGAAACAGCCGCCCAGGCCAGCGAAGAAAAATCACACACAAACACACACACACCTGCGCACACACACACACACACACACACACACACACACGCACACACACACACACACACACAGACACACAACAAACAAGAGTAAATTAAGACTCCCTCAGAAACCAAAGACCTAAAAGGAAATCGTATTTCTGAAGAAAAGAAAGATAGAAAAATGAACAAGCGAACTTTGGAGCAGCGGCTCGGCCACGCTCCGCCCACTCACTCACTACCGCTCCCACTCCGCCCACTCACTCAGTCCATGCGCACACGAGAGAGAGAGAAAGAGAAGAGAGAGAGAGAGAGAGTGTCTGAGTGTGAGAGACAGAGAGAGTGTCTGTGTGAGAGAATGTCTGTGTGTTAGAGAGAGTGTCTGTGTAGAGAGTGTGTCTGTGTGTGAGAGAGAGAGAGTGTCTGTGTGTGAGAGAGAGAGTTTCTGTGTGAGAGAGTGAGTGTGTGTCTGTGAGAGAGTGTGTGTCTGTGTGTGAGGGAGAGTGTGTCTGTGAGAGAGAGAGTCTGTCTGTGTGAGAGACAGAGTGTGTCTGTGAGAGAGAGAGAGTGTGTGTCTGTGTGTGTGTGTGTGAGAGAGTGTGTCTGTGTGAGAGTGTGTCTGTGTGTGAGAGAGAGAGTGTGTCTGTGTGTGAGAGAGAGAGTGTGTCTGTGTGTGTGAGTGAGTGTGTCTGTGTGAGAAGAGAGTGTGTCTGTGTGTGTGTGAGAGAGAGAGTGTGTGTGAGAGAGAGAGTGTGTCTGTGTGTGAGAGAGAGAGTGTGTGTCTGTGTGTGTGAGAGAGTGTCTGTGCGAGTGAGAGAGAGAGAGAATGTCTGTGAGAGAGAGTGTCCGTGCAAGAGAGAGAGAGTGTGTCTGTGTGTGAGAGACAGAGAGAGTGTCTGTGTGAGAGAATGTCTGTGTGTTAGAGAGATAGTGTGTCTGTGTGAGAGTGTGTCTGTGTGTTGTGTGAGAGAGTGTCTGTGTGAGAGTGTGTCTGTCTGTGTGAGAGACAGAGTGTGTCTGTGAGACAGAGAAATGTCTGTGTGTGAGAGAGAGAGTGTGTGTGTGTGTGTGTGTGTGTGTGAGAGTGTTGTGTGTGTGAGAGAGTGTGTGTGTGTGTGTGAGAGAGTGTGTGTGAGAGAGAGTGTGTGTGTGAGAGAGAGAGAGAGTGTGTGTGTGTGAGAGGAGAGAGTGTATGTGTGAGAGAGAGTGTGTGTGTGTGTGTGTGAGAGAGAGAGAGAGAGAGGAGAGAGAGAGAGGGTGTGTGTGTGTGTGTGTGTGTGTGTGTGTGTGTGTGTGTGGGAGAGAGAGAGTTTGTAATTGTCACTTCATGGGGACATCATATTTACACAGCAACCTCATGGGGACCAAAAACATTATGGGGACAAAATCCACGTCCTCACTGGGGTGATGCATTGAAAAGTGTTGAGGAGGCTGTAAATAGACGCCTCACAAATTTTTATCTTTGGCATATAAAGCATGATCTGGACAAACTGTGTGTGTGATCGGTGTTGGTCTATGTCGCCCCCTTTAGTCTGAACCGGTATTTTTGGGGGCGGGGTTTGGCCAACCACTTCACACACTCTGCAAGTCTAATTTATGCAAATTATGGTACCACCCACTTAGTAAAGGACTGTGGCTAATCTGCATATGCACATTAGCTCTATTACCTATTAGCGGATTAAAAAGCTTTAAAACAAAGAGGTAATATTTTTAAAGTTTTGTTCAACTAGACATTAATATTGATATTTGATTAAGTTAAAATTAACAGAAAATGTAAGTGTACAAAAAGTGACTGGTAAGTTAAAAGCCTAATTAGACTGTTAGAAGGTTAGATTGTTAGCATAAGCTAAACATTAATAAGTTAGAACAGATAGTTATCATGTTTTCCAAATATTTTCCAAATATAAGACTTATAATTATAAGTCTTAATAGTAATTAAAGTTTCAGTTTTTTAAATTTTCGCCACAGCGAAATGACACTTTTTTCAAATCTCTAAACAGTAAAACAAAAACCCTTAAGTCGGGTTTATGGCGGAGTGTAGTTTTTTTTGACTGCACTAATTGTTCGTAAACACCACACAGGAAGTAGGAAAAGAACTACAATTCCTATCTGCCCTGGCTGTCACAGGCTAATAGCACCAGCTGCTTTCCATCGCCCTAATGAGTGATTCTACTGCTGCAACGAGACCAATACAACGAAAGGTAAGTTATTATTATAATTTTTTTTGCAGTTTATAAGTTTGTAACTTTATTTCCGTGCTTTAAGACTTCATTTATAATTGAATCACGATATTAAAGTAATTGTTTATGCTAGCGGACTTTACTAGCCAGAGTTAGCACACACTTTAACCAATCTAGCACATTAGTAAGTACAATAAGTTAATAAAATGAAGTTAATATATTAAATAGGCTTTGGTAGTTGGCATGTCATGTGAATATTTAGTGTTATACCGACTTCTGTAACTAGCTTCACCATGTAACGGATAGTTCGGTTATAAATAGCAGAGTCAGGCTTCCTAAATAGTTATCGATCTGAGCGCTGCTGGGTGAGTTTAAAGCCTCTGAAATCGAGGACAGGGTGGACAGTAGTCTGGACCGAGCCCAGAGCTCATTAGTTCAAGTTATTAGTTTGTTATGAATCTGTAAAGCGCTGGCGGTGGTGTGATGTGCTTCGATGTTGTAACTACAGCGCGCTCCTTTATTCTGCGTCTCTAAACACCGCAGCTGAGCTGTGATCTGTGTGTAGGACAGGTTCTCACTCAGCAAAGTTATTAGCAAGCACGGATATGGTTATTTTCTTACTCAGAACATCACTAGGACTGAAAATCTCAATATATTAACATTTTCTTTAGAGGTAAAATGGCACGAAGGGAAGAAGAATAATTATAACTAGACCAGTACATTTCCTGAAGAAAATGTGAGCGGTGCTTTGCCGTGTGAAATCGGGACAGGGCGCCAATACATTCAAAAGCACCCGCGAGGGTGCCAATACTTTCGAGAGCAGGACAGATATGGCACCAGCACTGTTAGAGCCGGCCGTGTAGC
>NW_026521053.1:1526954-1592008 GCF_023375685.1 Ictalurus furcatus | reverse complement strand
AGCTAATTTGCTGAATACTCAGTAAAGCATGTTATGTTTACATTATACCATTTTTCCATATCGCACTACCTGTTATATGTTAAAGATTTAACAGACCTGTGTGGACACATTTTTATTAATTATCTGTTTAAAAAAACATTCTTAGATTTCAGTGTTTGTTTGTGCTCACATAGTCCTATTGAACACAGCATACCACCATCTAACACACCGCATGGTTATATCTAGAGATATAGAGATAGCTCTTTAACATTTTACACTGGGTCAAAAAAAAAGTCAAATCATTTATATTTATATATTTGCACTAGAGCAACAACTAATCGATAAAATGGATAATAATCGATGATGAAAATTATTGTAATGATCTCATTATGGATTAGATGGTCGGCATTACGTTACTTCTGTTCAGAAAACACGCTTCGGGGAGTAAATACTAAAGTTCTGTCCCAAATGAAGTACTGTACATTTACACTATGCACTGTATACTCTACTGTCTGTATACTCTACTGTGTGGATTTTAGAAAGGTAATATCATCTCAAATGTATCACTAGCGATTTTTTTACTAACCGGTAGTATAAGTCACGATGACGCATGACGTCATACGCACGCTAGCATTAGCAGACACTCACAGTCACCGACACTGACTTTCTCCAGTTTACTCTCTGTCAGCGTTACCTATTATTCCCATGATGTCAGTCTCCATCAGATGGAGGAGAAATCATCACGTGACTGAGGAAGAAAATCAGAAATGCAGGGAGCATTTTATATTAAACACCGCGGAGCACAAAGTTATGTTTATATCCACTGTGTGTAAGGGGCAGAGGAAACTGGTGCACGCTGCTTAAAAGGTTTAGTTTAATTTAAGTTTATTGTCATTATATGCTGTATCTGCGCGCTTACAGTTTTAAATTCTGTTGTTTATTATAACGGAAGTGATGTGTTAGTAACGAGGCCGCGTTGCGATCACGCGCGGTGTAGACGCGCTGATACAGAGTGTAGCGTGAGTAAGATCTGTAATGTCTAATTCAAACACAAAATTTTATATAATTTATTTTATAGTATTTATGCATTATTTTTATGGCTGCACAAAAAGCACTGAATTAAACTACAGTCCTAATTAATAATATATATTCTGCTGTGTGTGTGTGGGTGTGTGTTTGAATTGGGTTCTTTTCTGTTTTGGACAAACACTTGTGTAAAGTTTTAGTCTGAAGTAACACTCAGTTTGTGGATTTTATTTCAAGTAAGAAGAAATGGTACTGAACATTTGCCCCGCCCCATCCGATTATTCGAAAAAATAATCGGCCAACTAATCGATTATGAAAATAATGGTTAGTTGCAGCCCTAATAATTATTAATAATGAATCATCCCCACTCCTTCCTCCAAGTGGATTTACCATATATTGTGCATGAGTATGGTTCATGTAGACCAGTTTACCTCACAGCTCCATGTTCCCTGATTCGATCCTGAGCTCAGGATACTGTTTATGTGGAACTGCAGTTTCTCCCTGCGTCTGTGCAGGATTCCTCCAGGTTTTCTCCCACCACACAGACCTACTGGTTGGTGGATCTCCTATGCTATCTTGCCCCAGGGTGTGAATGAGTCTGTGATTCTGTGTCTGTGTGTGTGTCCGTGGTCTCCTGTGATGGACTGATGTAAGATATATTCTTGCCTCTTGCCCATTAATCCTGGATAAACTCTGGATCCTCCTCAATCCTGAGCAGGATGAAGTGGTTACTGATGATAAATAAATGAGCAAAGTTGACAAATTGCATCTGCTTTTTACTTGTATCTACTCTATAGGTCAATATCGTACACTCATATAATTGTCAAATTATTAGAAATCAATGGCTTCAATATGTGAAGGGGAAAATATTGTTAACATAAAATGATATCTAATTCCTTTAATGCAAATAGGTTGAGTACAAAGCCACCTACTAAGCCACTGCAGTGGAACTTAATGGTGGCCACACAAAATATTGACACTTTGGGCCCAATTTGGACATTTACACTTAGTGGTGTACTCACTTTTGTTGCCAGCAGTTTAGACATTAATGGCTGTGTGTTGAGTTATTTCGAGGTGACAGCAAATTTACACTGTTACACAAGCTGTACACTCACTACTTTATGTTGTAGCAAAGTGTCATTTCTTCAGTGCTGTCACATGAAAAGATATAATCAAATATTTACAAAAATGTGAGGGGTGTACTCACTTTTGTGAGATACTGTATTTCTCATGGACTCATAGGGGTGCTAATAATTGTCACTCTTGACCTCATACTAACATACGGACTAAGAATAGAAAAAATTATCATTTTTCCGCAGTCTGAAGTTGTCTCAGACCATTATCTTATCTCGTTCATAATACGAATTGATCATAATATTTCCACCTCGCCTCGCTACCGCGTAAAACGTACCTACACATCAGCTACTGCACCGAGCTTCATAAATAACCTCGCAGAAACATCAATTAGATTTGGATCACCGTCAGATCCCATAGAACTCGATCAGGCGACTGAAAGCTTGGAGTCAACACTCCGCTACATGCTAGATAGAGTGGCTCCACTCAAAAGGAAAATAATTAGAGAAAAAAAATTAGCACCCTGGTATAACGATCAAACGCGAACCTTAAAACAGACAACTCGACAATTAGAACGTAAACGGCGTCAAACCAAACTGGCGATATTTCAAACAGCGTGGAAGGAGAGCCTACTGAAATATAGAAAATCTCTTGGCGATGCTAGAAAAATCTATTTCTCCACCTTAATAGGAGACAACAAAAACAATTCTAGATTCCTTTTCAACACAGTAGCAAAATTAACTAGGAATAAAACCACTACAGAGAGAAACACTCAATCATTACATAGCAGTGAAGATTTCATGGAATTTTTCATTGATAAGGTTGAAAATATTAGACGTGAAATACAGGCCATTAAATTAAAACCGGACAGTACTGTAACAAACCCATTACATGACAATGTAGCAATATCAGATCAATGTTTAGAGTGCTTTGCTCCACTTAGAGAGACTGAACTAGCTTCATTAATCTCTTCAGCCAATTCATCAACTTGCATACTAGATCCCGTACCTACATGTTTGTTTAAACAGTTTGTCCAGGAGTAATTGAACCACTTCTAAATATAATCAATTCTTCCCTAAGCACTGGCTATGTACCTAAATCACTTAAATTAGCAGTTATTAAACCCTTGATTAAAAAACCTGATCTTGACCTGTCTCAATTGTCCAGCTATAGACCAATGTCAAATCTCCCCTTTACCTCTAAGATTTTAGAAAAGGTTGTAGCAAAGCAGTTATGCTCGTACTTAGATAGGAATAACATTCATGAAATGTATCAGTCAGGATTTAGACCTCATCATAGCACAGAGACAGCGTTAGTTAAAGTAGTAAACGACCTTCTACTGACCTCTGATCAGGGTTGTGTCTCTCTGCTTGTGTTACTCGACCTTAGTGCAGCTTTTGATACTATAGATCACACTATTCTCCTTGATAGATTAGAAAATGTTGTTGGTATTAAGGGAACAGTCCTCTCCTGGCTCAGGTCTTATCTGACCGATCGTTATCAGTTCGTAGATGTAAATGGTGATTTCTCCATGCGTACTGAGGTTACTTTTGGAGTTCCGCAGGGTTCTGTTTTAGGCCCACTGCTTTTTACTTTATATATGCTACCCCTAGGTCAAATTATTCGTAAACATGGAATTAGCTTCCACTGTTATGCTGATGATACACAGCTGTATGTTTCAACGAAGCCAGAGGACAGACAGAAGCTTAGTAAAGTTGAGGAATGTGTAAAGGACATTAGACGTTGGATGTTAACTAACTTCCTTCTACTTAATTCTGATAAAACAGAAATACTTGTATTAGGCCCACGTGTAGCTAGAAGTAATCTTTCTGATCACATGGTTACTCTGGATGGTCTTTCTATTTCATCATGTGCAGCAGTTAAAGACCTTGGAGTGATTATTGACTCCAGCCTATCATTTGATGCTCATGTAGATAATATTACTAGGATAGCTTTCTTTCATCTCAGAAATATTTCTAAGATAAGAAATATATTGTCACTACATGATGCAGAAATACTTATATAATTCATATAATAATAATTCATGCATTCGTCATGCATTCGTCACCTCTAGATTAGATTACTGTAATGCCTTACTGTCTGGATGTTCCAGTAGGAATATAAATAAGCTCCAGTTAGTCCAGAATGCAGCTGCTAGAGTCCTAATTAGAACTAGAAGATACGACCATATCACACCGATATTATCAATACTGCATTGGCTCCCAGTAAAATCTCGCATTAACTATAAAATACTTTTATTAACCTATACAGCACTAAATGGTCTCGCGCCACAATATCTAAGCGACCTTTTGGTTTTATATGATCCGCCACGACTACTTAGATCAAAAGGTGCAGGCTATTTGACGGTACCTCCAATAGTGAAGGCTACAGCAGGGGAAAGAGCTTTCTCTTATAGAGCCCCACAGTTATGGAACAGTCTTCCTATTAGTGTTCGGGACTCAGACACAGTCTCAGTGTTTAAGTCTAGGCTTAAAACGTATTTGTTTACTCAAGCCTACCCTGACTAGATTCTGTTCTACTAGTTCGCAGTCATAATTATCTTTTTTCTCCCTCTCTCCTTTCGCCGAGCCCCACACGAATTTATGGAGATACTAGAGATCCAGATCCTTTCTGCCTCTGGATGGAGCTCAAATCTTCTTTAATTCCAGACTGCTGGGATTACGGCTGCTCCTAAGGCCATACAGACTTCATATGAATCCATAATGAACTTTTTCACACTATCTGTTGTTATCCAGATGAGGATGGGTTCCCTTCTGAGTCGGGTTCCCCTCAAGGTTTCTTCCTCTTAAAACATCTTAGGGAGTTTTTCCTTGCCACCGTCGCCACTCAGTGGCTTGCTCAGTTGGGATAAATTTACACCTTTGCATCTGTATACCATGTTGATATTTCTGTAAAGCAGCTTTGAGACAATGTCTATTGTAAAAAGCGCTATACAAAAAAAAATAAATAAATAAATAAATTGTTGTGCACCCATGTAACATTTTTTTAATAAACCTGTTTGCAATTGTTTATCCATGAGAGCAGAGTATTTTTGTGAATTTTTTGAACAAAAGATTTTGTTCTTTGCTCATATTTACCAAGGGTGCCAATATTAGTGGAGGACACTGTACATGCTGTCACTCTCGGGTGGAAACCTCACATGACAAACTGTTACTTTTCAGGAAAAAAAAACCTGTATGTTGTGCAGTGAACTGTTACAGTTGGAAGTGTGGCTGTACATAAAAAAAAATGTTTAAATGACATTAATGTTAGATTAAAAAAGCCTTTACAGACTTGGTGTTTACTGATGAAAGAAAACGCTGTATTTATTCAAAGCAACCAGTTCTTTATGTACCTTCAAGATCACTGTTTACGTTCAGCTCTGCTGTGTGGCACATCAATCCTTCAACATGTAGGTGGGGTGGAGTTATGAGGCTTTACCAAAAGTTTTAGAGATTGAGATTTAGTCACAAACACTTTTTAATACTTTTCATTGGTTAAATATTTGTGAAACCCACAGTTAAATGTAAAGGGTGACCAATAGCATTGTTTTATAAAGAACTTAAAGAAGGAAAAATGATCAAATCTGGAGATACTAGGTTTCCATGTGACAGTGACATTATACAGATGGGTGAGAAATTAAAGGGAAAATTAACAGTATCTTAATAAACAGTGTTAAGCCACCATGTGTTCCCAGAACAGCTTCAATGTGCCTTGGCATTGATTCTAGAAGTCTCTGGAATTGTACTGCTGGAATGGCACACTATTGTTCCAAAAGATCATCATTTGCTGTCTTGATAATGATGAAGACATCACATAGACATAACACATTGGTCTAAAATCTCCCATAGATGTTCAACTGGGTTGAGATCAGGTTAGGCCATGACATATCCTTCACATCATTAACCGTTCATTGACCCCTTGTGCCCTATGGATGGTGCATTGTCCGTTTGTAACAGGATAGAAATGCTTCATCATAGGAAAAAAGGTGATCATTCAAAACCACTTCATATTGATGTGCAGTGACCATTTCCTTTAAGGGGATAAGTGGACCCAAACCATGCCAGAAAAATGCCCTCACCCCTAACTCCTTTCTTAAGGGTGTTCCTTTAATTTGCCACCTATCTGTACAACAATTATGAAAAACATGGCTTCATTTTTATTCAATAGATATTTATAAATTAATGTGTAAAACTAAATCCAGTGACTGTCCTAAACATCTGGGGACCTAATGCAAAACTTTATGAAGGTGCCCCTGTCACTGTGCTCATATAATAATTTTATTGATTTATTTTTACAAATTGCACAAGATCTGGTCTGTTAGTCACACCAGTTCATGTGTGTGTGCATAAGTTTGTATGTATGAGTTGACAGCAATTTGATTGACAGCAGTGGTTCTTGAGGCACAGTTGTTCAAAATAAGGAGATCTACAATTTGATATAAAGAATTTGTGTTTGTGGGAAACATCACATGATATAAAATCCACACACAAAACAAAATGTGATGGTGCCTCCCAGTGACCGTTTGGGTTCAAATTGAGCACAGACCTCTGGGGTCAAGAGTCAAACCGGTCCAATGAGTTTTGTTACGATTGGCCTCTCTAAACCTTGTCTAATCACTGATTATATTAATCTATCATGAATAGATTTATTTATTATAAATATAGAAATTTGCCCCGCTGCTTTGTTTACAGGTGCAGAGAGAACCATGTGTTTGAAATTCAGCTTGGACCTCGTACACAAATTGCTGAAGTCTGATACGCTACAGGTTTGTTACCACAGGAATAAGATGCTTTATAAAATAAATCTATATATGTATGAGTTTTTATTTTAATTCTTTTATAGATGAATCTTTAGTGTTTTGTTTATAAACAAATTTTACAATGATGTCTTTCCTTCCCATCGCTATTGACCAAACTGTTTTTCCACTTATCTTGGTTAAGCCTTAAAGTCATGTCATTTCCATGAATACAGGTTTGTCTTAGTTTTATTCTGCGCTTTAATATAACTGGTCGCTGCTTTGTTTTTTCTTTTGCAGTCCTGTTGCATTTACAGAGAGGCTCTTTTGTTGACTAACAACTATTACAAAAATATTAGGCATCATTTTATATTTTCTATACAGTGTATATATTTAATACAGCATAAATGACTCTACTTTATGATCTATTGAATGCACTTGTTTATGGATTTGTTTCGTGTGTGTGTGTGTGTGTGTATGTGTGTGTGTGTGTGTAGGAGGAGCTACAGACGAGGGGAGAGAGCTTCACCTTGAAGCTGCAGTATCAGCGGTCAGCCACAGAGAACGTGTTCATGACTTTTCAGCTGGACTGCCCCAAGCTGCTGAAGCTCACGGGACTGCCCGGCCATCTCATCGTGTCTCTGTTCGAGCACAGCTCAGTGGTAGAGCACGTGAAGAGTCCTGCTGGACAGACCTCCCCTGGTGAGAGTAAATCTCACCATGCAGACCCTAAGCACCAATACTCAAGCAATCATGCACCATTTTGATTGCAACTTGAATATTTATTAAGATGTACAATAGCCTCTTTTTTTAATGGTTATACTCATGAAACAGTGTGGACTCATGAAAGGTTAGGGTTGATGTACTGATGTTGCTGGTCATTTAGAATCACGATGTGCCTAAATGTCAGCAAGCGAGGCACGGTTCTGGAAAGTCTGGAGAAAGTATGGAAATTTTTTTCATGGTGTAGATCAAGATGTGAATATTTTGCTGTCAAACTCGGAGCACTGAAGCTTTACATTTCCTTATTGTCTGTACAAATGCAGCCTCCGTAAGTAATGTAAGAATCGAATAATTGCTCAAGCCAAAAAAAAAGTTTCCTATTTCATTGAGAACCATGCAGCCCTTAGTAGAGCTCGGCTGCGTCCCTTGCAGGAGCGGCTGAGAACTGTCCGATGTCATTATGCAGCACGAGAGTGACCTCTAGAGGAGAAATAAAAACTCATTCTTGTTATTTGAAGTGTTTTTTAATTCATTTTGGACATCTCTATTTTTATTTGTTATTTGGAGTGTGAAGGGAAATTCTCTTATCATGTACTCTTATATTATGAACTGCTATCAAATACCTATGATGAATGTATTCGTTTAATTACCTTGTATTCATTTAATAACCTCTTTAAATAAGCTGATCAACTGCTATCCTTGGTTATATTATGTATTTCCATGTCAACATGACACAGGACTTATTTTGTATTATGACTATGTGCTGTGTGTTTTGTTTAAATCTGTCTGACACCTGGACCAGTAGAAACGCACTGCTTCTTATCAATGTGTATAAATACTTTTGTTTTGCATGAAATAAACCAGAAGTCTCTGTGAACATTCATGTGTGTCAGTGTTTGTGTGTGTGTGTGTTCATTTGGACTCTCCAGGCCTGAACTCTGCGGTAAACCACACTTTCTAGCTCATAGCAGCACAGAACTAAAAGTTAATAGAAGTAATGGTAGAACAGGCTGATCGGGCTGATGGAGATTTGAAGACATAAATATGAGATTCCTGAGATACTTGGAAATCTAACAGAGTGCTACATTAAATTAATGTTTATTAATAGTTAATATATTATATTTCATTTTAAAATGTGCAGTACATTTTTCATGGTTCAGTCAGTACTTTATTTTTGTAATAAAGTTCAGGAATATTTTACTTCGAGTGTTTTCATTCAGTATCAGTTTAAAACTTCTGCCCGACTTGGTTACTGGTATCAGTAAAATCCACTATCGGTCGACCCCTAGCCCTAGGGTGTATAACAAAAGGCTGCTTTAAACAGTTTTTAACAACAGCATTTACTCATCACATGTTTTCTGTGCCACTTTTGTTTGCCTGACCAGAAATTCACGCAGTGGCTAAAGAGATCGCACCCATTAACGGTGTTGACCTTCTCAATATCAGTAATATCCTTCTAGAGAAGTGGCTTTGCACACCAGGGCAGACAAATGGCAAGGTAAGAGGTTTTCAAACACACGCAGGAACTTTAAATGTAGGCTGAAAACTGAGGAATAATTCTCAAAGCATCTTATCAAACAAAGCAACTAAATCTTTAAAACCCCCCAAAAGACACAGATTATTGAGCGATTATTAGTAGCAGTGTTTGTCACTACAGGACCTCCAGTACCAGGACTCTGTGACTGATCTTACTGAGGATCCTGATCTCATGAGGTGAACTAAAAACTCCTCCATTATACTTCACAGCTCTTTTTCCCATCAGAGAAAAGTGTTTTCTATGCACATTTCTTTTCTTCTGTTTTTCAGAGTGGTGTATTTGCTGCAGATGCACTCCATGGATATGAGGTATGTCTGCTCAGTCCCATCCTGAGTGCAGAGACAAAGGTAAATTATATAGCTGTAGCTTCAGGATGTATATGATTTCTTCCCATTTTATACAGTATTAGTATAATTTAAAGGGCCAGTGGGTAAAATCAAAGCTCTAAAGTTTACATGTACAGTAACACTATAATTATTATTTATAACTCCTTCATCCTACCTTCCCTCCAAGCCCATATACATGTATACCTGCCTCCTACAATTTCTGATGGACAGCAGTTTATCGTCATGTTCATTTGCAACAAACCTTTCATTTACTGGATGAATGAACGTCAGCATTCATTCATGCGCCTCATCCCATATGAGGAAAGTATATCTGGAAAACTAAGCGTTACGTATCAGACTTGACACATTATACTGGTGTGTAAAACCTAACACTAACTTTTTTTTTTTTTAAAGAAAAACAAAGTACACAATGATTTATTACATTAATACTAAATAACGTTATCTGTATATAGTTACACTTCATATAACTCATGTTTGGGGCTGCAGCGACTAGTCTGAATAATCAGTATACTTCCTGTAGAAGTCCCTGTAGAAGTTATTACAATAAAAACGATAATGTTTAGAATGAGCACATTAGTCTGTCTTTTTTTGTTGTTGTTGTTCTTTTCTCAGCTGTTGGGAAGATCCGGTCTCAGACTGACCTTTGAACACCGCAGCTGTGCGCTGCTCTGCCTCATTCACCTTGTAGACACCTTGTTATTTTATAATCAATATTTGTCTCTATTGTATGTGTGTATGCTGCGCGTCTAGTAGCAGATTTGTGTTTGGAGTACGAGGTTCTACGCTATCAAGCGATAAGATTTTATTTTGAATAACACTGGATACTGGTAATGTGTGTACAGCAAACAGACTTTTATTTATATCTGCAGAAATATGACCTAAAACATCATCAGATTTTCACACAAGTCCAAAAGTAGATAAAGAGAACCCAGTTAAACAATGAGACAAAAAGATTGTACTTGGTCATTTATTTATTAAGGAAAATGATCCAATATTACAAATCTGATAGTGGCAAAAGTATGTGAACATCTAGGATTAGCAGTTAATCTTAAAGTGAAATTAGAGTCAGGTGTCTTCAATCAATGGGATGACGAAGAACAGGGATCTGTAAGAGTCTGATCTTCACAACATGTTTGTGGAAGTGTGTCATGGCATGAACAAAGGAGGTTTCTGAGGATCTCAGAAAAAGGGTTGTTAATGTTGATCAGTCTGGAAAAGGTTACAAAACCATCTCTAAAGAGTTTGGACTCCACCAATACACAGACAGTTAGTTTGTGTACAAACGGAGGCAATTCATGACCATTGTTACCCTACCCTGCAGTAGGGTCCAATAAAGATCTCCCCAAAATGAAGATATGTAATAGACTGTGAGGTCACAAAGGAAACCAGGGTAATTTCTAAGCAGCTAAAGGCCCTCTCACATTGGCTAATATTCATGAGTCTACCATCAGGAGAACACTGAACAACAATGGTGTACATGGCAGGGTTGCAAGGAGAAAGCCACTGGTCTCAAAAAGAACAGTGCTGACCTTCCGCAGTCTGCTAAAGATCATGTGGACAAAACAGAAGGATGTTGGAAAAATGTTTTGTGGATGGATGAGACAAAAATAGAATTTTTGGTTTAAATAAGAAGCGTTATGATTGGAGAAAGGAAAACACTGAATTCCAGCACAAGAACCCCATCCCATCTGTGAAACATGCTGGTGGTAGTATCATGGTTTGGGCCTGTTTTGCTGCATCTGGACCAGGACGGCGATTTCTAAAGGGAAATATCAGGATATCTGTCTGTGAACTGAATCTCAAGAGAAAGTGGGTCATGCAGCAAGACAATAACCCTGAGCACACATGTCATTCCAAAGAATGATTAAAGAAGAATAAAGTTAATGTTCTGGAATGGCCAAGTCAAAGTCCTGACCTTAATACAGTAGAAATGTTGTGGAAGAACCTGAAGCAAGCAGTTCATGTGAGGAAACCCACCAACATCCTAGAGTTGAAGCTGTTCTGGACTGAGGAACGGGATAAAAATCCTCCAAGTCGATGTGCAGGACTGATCAACAGTTACCCCAAACGTTTATCTGCAGTTATTACTGCACAAGGAGCTCACACCGCTTACTCAAAGCAACGGTTCACATGCTTTTACCCCTCACAGATATGTAATACTGGATCATTTTTCTCAATAAATAACTGAGCAAGTATAATATTAATATATATTATTATTGTTATATATTATTATAATATACCAGAGCTTGATGCAGAGCGAGCACTTTTGGCCCCTCATGAAGCATTTGGTGTTAAAAGATCGGTCTGATTAGGTGGAGGAGATGGTTAACTACCTGAACAATCAGATCAGGCAAGTTGTTCCTAAATATCACAGTTTTCACGCTGACCTCACAGTTTTTAAGTTAGACTTTGTTCCAGACTGCTTAAATGATAGCTCATTTAAAAGCAATTAATCACACTACTTTTTGAGAAACAGGATATTTTATGAGCACCAACATGTTTTCATTTCACAAAAAACTTGCTTTATAAATGTCTCAGATTTGGCATCATGCATCTCTGAGATTACAACAGTCAGTAGAATATCAATAACATTCTATTTCATGATAATAATAAAACATTAATTCACATCAGTTTCATTTCTATAAATCACTTCTAACAACAGACATTGCTAGAAAGCAGCTTTACAGAAATCCAGAGAGGGCAAGAGTGTGAGGTGGCACACGAAGGAGAGAGAGTGAGAGAACCCTTGGAGAGAGAGAGAGAATACTAGGTGAGACAGAGAGTGAGAGAGAGAGAGAGAGAGAGAGAGAGAGAGTGAGAGAGAGAGAGAGAGAGAGAACCCTAGGTGAGGGAGAGAAAACCTTTGGAGAGAGAGAGAGAGATAGAATCCTAGGTGAGACGGAGAGTGAGAGAGAGAGAGAGAGAGAAAGAGAGAGAGAGAGAGAGAACCCTAGATGAGGGAGAGAAAAACTTTGGAGAGAGAGAGAGAGAGAGAGAGATAGAATCCTAGGTGAGACAGAGAGAGAAAGAGAGAGAATCCTAGGTGAGACGGAGAGTGAAAGAATCCTAGGTGAGACAGAGAGTGAGAGAGAGAGAGAACCCTAGGTGAGAGAGAGAAAACCCTTGGAGAGAGGGAGAGAGAGAGAATCCTAGGTGAGACAGAGGGAGAGAGAGAGAAAACCCTTGGATGGACTGGACTTTAAAATATCCTTTAATACCAAAGATTACATTTTTTTCCCCCTCATAGACGAATCAATTAAGCATCATGTTTCAGCACATCACATTATCACTAAAAAAAACCTCAAATAAATATGTAACTATTTCCGTTATAATCAACATCACAAATACATTGATTTACACCCCATTTCTGTTTAAATGTTTCAAGGTCATTAACCAACTTGAAGTAAGTATTCAGTTCTTAGTGGTGATCTTATTAAACCCCTGAGGGCTGAGTCAACTTCACTAGGCTTATTGTCACACAGTTTCTCTTTACATGTCAGCCAAAAACACCATCCTACACCATCCTACACCAAAAACACCATCGTACACCAAAAACACCATCCTACACCATCCTACACCAAAAACACCATCCTACACCATCCTACACCAAAAACACCATCCTACACCAAAAACACCATCGTACACCATCCTACATCAAAAACACCATCCTACACCATCCTACACCAAAAACACCATCGTACACCAAAAACACCATCCTACACTATCCTACACCAAAAACACTGTCCTACACCAAAAACACCATCCTACACCATCCTACACCAAAAACACCATCCTACACCATCCTACACCAAAAACACCATCCTACACCAAAAACACCATCGTACACCATCCTACATCAAAAACACCATCCTACACCATCCTACACCAAAAACACCATCGTACACCATCCTACATCAAAAACACCATCCTACACCATCCTACACCAAAAACACCATCGTACACCAAAAACACCATCCTACACCAAAAACACCATCGTACACCAAAAACACCATTGTACACCAAAAACACCATCCTACACCATCCTACACCAAAAACACCATCGTACACCAAAAACACCATCCTACACCATCCTACACCAAAAACACCATCGTACACTATCGTATACCAAAAACACCATCCTACACCATCCTACACCATCCTACACCAAAAACACCATCGTACACCAAAAACACCATCCTACACCATCCTACACCATCCTACACCAAAAACACCATCGTACACCAAAAACACCATCCTACACTATCGTACACCAAATACACAGTATCAAGACTTTATATTTTACACACTGACTGTGTAACAGTTTCATGACTTTCAGCAGATCAACTGTCTTACATTTTCTCTCTCTCATTCTCTCTCTCTCTCTGTCTGTCTGTCTGTCTGTCTGTAAGTGTGTGTAGGAGATGTGTGTATATAGAGCTCCAGACAGAACACTTGCCCCAGTTGTTGAGGATGGTGTCGGCCGTTACGCTGCAGCTTGGACTGCAACACTGTCTGTGCCTCTGCTCCAAAGTCCAACCTCCGCATATCTCCCCCCTCGTCCTCCTGTCCAGTGGCCCAGCCCAAGAGCAGGACACACGCCAGGTCAGTGCACCACACACACACATCACACACTCACACACATCACACATACACAGTCTGAGTGAAGTCATCACGCACTAACGAGACGCTGGAAATTTCACTCACACTGTAAGTCACACAAAAAGACAAGAATAAGAAAGAAAGAAAAGCAGTAAACAGTATGAATTATAAACAGTGACACTGATCAGATTGTTTGTTTTCTACACTAGTTTCTAATACTTTCTTTCATTTCTTACTATGATCTTGTATACTTTTTAAATAATTTTTTACCCTCTCTCTCTCTCTCTCTCTCTCTCTCTCTCTCTCTCCCCCCCAGCCCGGTCATGTCTGGATGTCCCAGTCAGCGAGGACGTGTTTGAGGACAGGGAAAGTCTCTCCGCAGTTCGTTCTCCAGAGAGCAGCTTTACAGATTTTGTTCAGTACGAGGAGGCGGAGTCTGATGACCATACCCCTCTCCAGTCCGATCCTAAACTCCAGCCTGGTTCTCTGGTGCTCCTGTGATGCAGCACTGCCTCGGGCACTTCCAGCACTTTCTGTGCAGACTGGTGGAGCTCTACATCACACAGCGGGGGGCGGGGCTAACCAGGGGGAGGCGGAGTTAACAGAGAGGCTATGTGTATTTGAACAGAAGGAGTGTGTGTCTGCGTTCACGGCTGCCAAAATGATTTTATTTAACCAGCGCATATTAAACAGAACATACTCTCACATTTGCATGTTATTGCTTATTTGAAAGTTTTCTGATGATTATTCTGGATTTACTTTTTTATGCAATATTACTGATTTATTTATTATTTGCTGTTTATTATTACTAATTACGGTGTATGATTACTTATAAATTAATATCAACATCAACAATAATAATAGTTAATATTAATATGATTATTAATGACGTGTGTGTGTGGTGATGGTGATGTCAGACAGCGGCGGTGTGACTCCGCCTCCTCGGTGGCTCGAGTCTCTGATGAACATCTGTTTCTCTGAGCTGGACTTCAGCATCCGCGCCGTCACCGTCTCCCTCCTCATGGACCTGGTGGGTCTGACACAGTCCGTCGCCATGGTGACAGCAGAACGGGTGGGCGGGACCGACTCCGCCCAGCCGATGAGCCCGAGCCAGGGTCGTGTTGCCGTGGTGATCAGGCCGCCGCTCACACAGGGGATGTTAAAGCACATTGCTGACAAAACAGACTTCTTCAAGGTGAAACGTTAATCTGTCTTCATTTCATTCATCCCTCTCTCACTCTTTTCTCCTTCCTCTCTTTCCTTTTTTCTTTATCTGTCTCTCTTCCTCTTCTTTTCCACGATTTCTCCTGCTTTTTAGCAATTGTGTCCTACCTTTTTATTCCCCTACCATGATTTCTTTCTCTTTCATATTTATAATTTTTATTGTTCCTTTTTTGCTCGTTCTTTCTCTCCATTATTTTTTACATTTCTTTTCTTCTCACTTGTTTGTTTCAAACTTTATCTGTCAGTCGCTCATGTAATGTGTTTGTCTTTCACTTTTTGTTTTTCCTCTTGATTTCTGCTTTTCATTCTTTCTATTTAATTTTCATTCATATCTCTCTCATTCTCTCTCTCATCCTCTCTCTCTCTGTATTATTCTCTCTCATCATCTCTCTCTATCTCTCACTCACAGACACACATATTCTCTCTCTATCATTCTCTCTCTCTCATCCTCTCTCACACACACACATTCTGTCTCTCCTTTTCCTTTACTCTTTGTCATTATTTTATGTCCTTTTTTCCTAATCCATGTTTTTTTTTCTTGTTTGATTGTAGTGTATTTGAACCTGGTGTGTTTATAGTATTATCCGAGAGTCTCTTGCTGTGGATCTGCTGGTATTAATGCTGCACTCCATTGTACTCGAGCTCTGAAAGTACAGAACCAGTTTTCCGGCGTTCCGATCTAAAGGCGTTCCGGCTCAGAAATAATGGTGGATACTCTGAGCAAGGTCATATTTGAGTTTGATAAACATATTAATAAGACCTACATGAATTATTCCTGTGATGCACAGAGAGAAATGATGTATAATCGTCGTCCCCTGTCTTCATCTTTGCTTGTAAAAATGATCCGTTACAGTGATTTTATCACATTAGTGAATTTGGGCTAAAATCAGCGGAATTACGTCACGAACCTAAACTTATGACATAAAAGCTACAAGTCAACAAAGTCCGGTTTCATCACATAGAAAATAACGTGAAGGGAATTCTGTTTAGCGTTGACCACATGAGCGCCGCCATGTCATTGTGATCTCAGGTATGTGTACGTGTGTGTGTGAGAGCTCTCAGGACTGTTCTATCGCACGTCTCCATGAGGGACGTCGTGGTTTTACGAGTTTCAGTACAACGGCTTGCAGCATAAGAGGGGAAACAAAAGGCAAATTCAGTAGTTTGACTGCTTCAGAGTGGTTAATTTGATTCTTGAGAACAAAAGGATTCTGATGAAGGGAGAGGTTTATTTGTACGTCTCAGACATTGGCAGGAGGTGTGAGGTAGAATCTGGTGCTCTGTGAGCTCTGAGGGACTCTGTAGGGATCGTCTCGGGGAGCAGCGTACTCTGCCATGTTGGGTAAACCAGACAGCACACAGCAGCTCAGACCACGGCGAGAAATCCCCATGTTTTCGATTGCATGCCATTCAGAAGTCTGCTTATCATAACACTCCGCTTCATCCATGGTGGTAGTGCCGTTCTCTCCACCAGCAACGAACAGGAGATCGTCCAGCACCTCAATGCCGAAGTTGCTGCGCTTGTTGTTCATGGCTGGACCTTGTGTCCACACGTTGGTCTGAGGATTATACACCTCTACATTGCTTATTTGATTAACACCATCATTTCCCCCGACAGCGTAAACCCATCCTCCGTATGCAACCACGCCCAGTCCACGCCTTCTGATCATCATGGGGGTGATGAGGGTCCACTCTCCCGTCTGAGGACTGTAATACTCCCCCGTGAACAAACACCCGTTCCCGTCAAACCCTCCGCATATGTACACTTTGCCATTCAGTACTGTAGCGCTAGAATCACCCCTTGGTTCGTGCATCGGCGCGATCATGCACCACCGATCATTCTCAGGTTCATATCGCTCTACTGTATTCAGATGTTCGAAGCCATCAAATCCTCCCATCGCATAGATACGACTGTCCAGCACACACACGCTCACGTCACACCGGCAAGAGTGCATGGGGGTCACCTGAGCCCAGGTTCTGGTGATGGGGTCAAACCTTCTCACACTGTTGAGGAAATCCACACTGTCGAATCCTCCGATGCAGTACACGAAGCCGTTCAGATACACCGTCCCGTGATAGGCTCGTGGACTCTCGTCATTGCATGTGACGTTGACCCAGCGCGCTGCTCGCGTATCATACGCTTCTATGGTATTGAGATTCTTGTGGCCATAGCCACCGATGGCCAGCAGAACGGCGCTGGGCAGGCGGAGTCTCTGGAGATCAGAGCTGAGGGGAAGGCTCGGATTGAGGTCATCGATGCCCATCAGAACTCTGGTGACGATCGGCTTACATGTCATGTCGTCCATCACTAAAACGTTGTTGCTCACATTGTTCATAAGGTAATTGTGTGTCAATAGCCCCAGACGCACCTTAGGCAGTAACACTCCTATGTGCGCTTTCCGTTTCCATGGCGCATGTTTGAGCCACTGTAAGATGGCTTCAAACACCACGCTCTCCTGTTTCACGTTCAGTTCGTCCTTCTCGATGATCTCGCTCAGCTGCTCGACCGTCAGGTGCAGGAACTCCTCAGAGAGGCGCACCATCTCCTCAAAGTTGTGCAAGATAAACCGGAAGGCCTGCTGCTTCAACTTCTCGCAGAAGTAGGAGTGAGCTAAACGACAGATGTTAACGCAGTTCTCGGGACACAGCTGAGCCTTCAGGAACGTGCAGCAGTCGTTCAGCAGGCTGTTCACCAACAGATAATCAGCAGCGATCAGCAGCTTACACACGTTTTTCTCCGTGATGTTAACACGTCTTATATACGCGTACTCCACGATCAGCTCCATTATCTCGGCGGAAACGTTAGGGATGCTGTACCCGAGCTTATCAGGAGGGTACCCGCCGTTGGTGAAGAGAGCCATGAAGTATGGGCTGCAGCCGCACAGGATGATCTTGTGCACGTGGAATTCGGCGCCGTCCACCACGATGACTGCGTCACAGAGCTGCTTCTCTAACCGCAGCTCATTGATGATGTTGCAGGACATCCCGTCTACCTTCCTCTCCATTCCCTTCTCTTCTTCCTGTTTACTCATGTTCTGTGCAGGTCAGAGCTACTGAATGTACAACATTCATCTGAATGTGGATTGTGTTGATGCAGATCAGCTTTTCAACTCGGAATGTTCTGATTCCACATTTCAGAATAATAACAGCTCATGATTCCAAGGTTCCAATTCTAATTTTGTAACCACGGATACATACAGGATGCAGTGAACCTGACAGAAACCTGCAGTACAGGATCAGTCTCTGTGAAATGCTTTAAAAACAGCTTTAAATCCTGCGCATGTCCAAAATGCACACGTCTGGTGTAAAGAACCGTTTATTTTCCTGTTAAAAAAAAAACCCACCTCCCAGGGTGAATTTCCCAAGTAGAATTAATCCTACATTAAAATGATTAAATATTGATGATGAAATAGTTAATAATGGCTGTATTTTTTTATTTATTTGTTTAATAGCTTTATAGATAGATAGATAGATAGATAGAGAGAGAGAGAGAGAGAGAGAGAGAGAGAGAGAGAGAGAGAGAGAGATGTATGTTTATACAGATAAACATTACCTTTCCAGCTTTTTGGTGAGAAAAGTAATTAAACTTGTCCACTTTAAGTAACCTTTTAAAACTTTTAGCTGTTTTACACCAGAAATAAATTCTGAACTGATGAACACTGCTATAAGTTTTGACGCCATGACATTTTAAATGAAATGCTAATTATGTTCTTTACTTAGTGTGGCCTACGTAGGTTTTATTACAGATATTATTTTATTACAAAAAGTGTCATATGATATTTTATATCATTACACTACACACTCTAAATAACACTTTTTTTCCTGCTAGAGAATTAAGGATGAAGATTTCTAACGTTATATTTGTAACAAGAATAAATATTTGATCTAAAGAGAGGTGTAGAAAGGAACTATTTCTCATTGTTCTGTAAGAATCATGACCACATGTCTTGAAATTATTTATTGCTACGGATTAAATTTAGATTATTTCCTGGGTAGAGCAGTTTCCCAGGAGGTTAAACTAGTGTTTTATAGAAATTTGGGATCGTCTTTACCAGTTCAATAGTTTAATCTTTTTAACTGACTACACTTTGATCCGTGACTATTATTTTTGTATATGCCCTAATAAACACGCTGATCTCATGCGATTGTGTCCTGTCTCTTCACCTCTAAACCACACACACACACACACACGAGAGAGAACAGCTTGTTCATATAAGAAAACAAAAGTAAGCAACAGGTGTGCCATATTAATTCCCCATTCCACCACAGTCCTTCTGCAGACTTCCGCTAAACCAACTCCCCACCTGCTACAATAATGAACAGTATTACATACTTGACATACCTGGAATACCTGAGCTAATGGGACAATACTGTACAACCTATTCATCCCAATCACTAGTTGTGACTCATTGTGAATTTTCATGACCTTCTGTTGATTTCAAATTTTAAATAAAAAAAACCTCAGAAAAAAAATGGTCAGACTTTTCGACCCCACTGTATATGTTTATGTAGAACATTTAGACAAGTGTACATTTTTAATCTTAATGCCTCTGAACTTAAGTTCACAGCAACTCTTTCAACACTGTCAAATACAACATTCATTCTAAATTGCGCAGTTTTGCTAATAAATTAAAACAATTTATGAATCAAAACAGGGTTGAAAGCTTAAAGAGAATTAAAGCCCCACACCTGAGATTATCTAAATAATTTGCTTAATATGAACTCTAATTATTTTTTATTATTTTGAGACCATTATTTCAGAGCAGATCAAATTAAAACAAAGCATCTACGGGAGGTCAAGAAATGTGGAATGTGGAAGCACATGTGACACTACTGACTGTGAAGTTTATGCTTCACTTGTGTGTATAGAATATATGTGTGCGTATATACAAAGTAGACTAGATGGGCATGCATTTTTATGGTGTGTCTCAGCTGGCATGGATTTAAATGCTGGTTAAAATTAAACTGTGTGCAACTGCATAAACCACTTCTAAATCTGAACTTTAATAGGGAAAATCTTATCCCTTGGGTAATACATGTCCATTTTTGGACCAAAATGGATTTGAAAATCACATTGTGTAGATTCTGTACATAACAACTCCTTCTGCACCATTCCACACACATTAGCACAGAGCATTTATTTATGCCCACAAAAATAGCATCAGAGCTCAAGAGTGAATTATTTTAATGCGCCCAACAAAAAAGCATCATGCTAGTGCTATCCAGCAAATTACACCTGCAATAACATGAAAATAGAGCTCTTTATGTACAGTAATTATATATGCACTAGTTTTTATGGCTGCAGGACAACTGCTGCAGTGTCATCACTCCATTATTAGAAAGATATTACCTCTCGCCAATGTATGGTCTGGAATTTACTATTGGCTTCATCAGAAACCTAGTGCAGGTCCTAAGCTATATCTTTTGCCTCCCTGCTTGGAAGTCCACAAACTTGTACCTGTTTAACCTGTCTGTGTCTCTTCTCATCTACCTGTGTACTTTACCTGAGCTGTCCTATAACTACGCTTACAACTAGAAGAAATTCAGTACTTCACTATGCATGGTCAATCGCTACATCCTCCATGTGAACTTGTACTCTAGCATCCTTTTCATGATGTGGGTAAGTGTGGACCGGTTCTTGTTGCCATGTCACCCACAGCGAGAACACATCCTGTTGACACTCAAGGCCTCATTGTGCATCACCCTACTGAACTGGATCTGGGTAAATGCTCAAATTGCTCCCCTCATAGACTCCATTATCCAGGACTTGGAGGACAATGGCTGGACAGTGTGTGGTGATTTTGCAAGCCTTGGAGTGGCCAGAGTTATTCTGATTTACAGCATAGTGCTCAACATAACTGGATATGTGATGCCCCTGGTGGGTTTGTTTCTATCATCACAACGCATGGTTTCTGTTCTCATGAAAAGAGAGGAAATGCATGCGACATCCTTCCAAAGGCCAGTAAGAATCGTGGGGCTGTGGCAATCATGTTTCTGGTGCTCTACACACCCATCCATATAATGAGGATTGTGCGCATTGCCTCTCGGCTTCCTGAATTGTCACTGTGCATCATAGACTACATCAATTTGGTTTTCGCAGTGACACGGCCAATTGCACAGGCTCAGTGTCATCAACCCAGTATTTTACTTCCTCATGACAGACAGCTTTAAGGAAGCACTGCGAGACAAGTGGAGGCATGCTAAAAGGATGTTAATGGCTGCACTACAAGCAAGTATTACCAAAGACAGCACTGATAACAATTGCCTTGCTTTGAAATCTGACTATTGTGAATATTTTTTTAACAGATGGGTGACAAATTAAAGCAAAAGCTGATATAAAGTGTCTTAGTAGAACATTGCCAAAAACATTTTCAGTACACCTTGGTGTAGATTTTACAAAGTCTCTAGAACTGTATTGAAGCATTATTCTTCCAAAAGAGATTTACTTCATTTGTTTTGATGATGGTAGCAAGCACTGTCTAATACTGGCAGTTGCATTGAGATCTGATTACTGTGAAGACCATAGCATATGATTTACATTTTAATACTCATTAAACCATTCAGTAAGTCCCTGAGACCTGTGAATGGGGTGCTGTCTTTCTGAAAGAGACCACTCCCAGCAGGATAGTAATGTTTGATCATTGAAAATGTTTATCAGTCAGAAGAACTCTGTATTGAATGCAGTTTATTTCACATTAAGGAACTGATAAGATTTTAAAAACATTTTCTTAAAAATTTTCACCCCTCTGTATATATGTATATATTAAAGAAAGAGAATTGTAGTAAAATTGCAATGAAGCACAAAGTTTACAGAGAAATAGGGTGTTTCAGAAAAAGAGTTCTTTATCAGTGTGTGATATCTGTACATTTATTAGTGAAGTTCATGGAAGTTACATTGTTCCCTGTTTTCTGTCTTGTGATTATATTCACTATATCTCATTATATTCTTTAACTTATATAAAACAATTCCTATTACTCTGTCAATTTGAATGTTACAAATAGCCAAAATTAAAATACACATGTACTATAGAGTTATTTGCAGACATCTGCCTGTAGGTGGAGCTATTGTCTCAGCAGTAAAGTATTATTATTCCACTAGAACATGTGTACTGTCACCCTGTCCAGGGTGTACCCCGCCTTGTGCACGATGCTTCCTGGGATAGGCTCCAGGTTCCCAGTGACCCTGGGATGGATGGATGAATGGATGGATAGAACATGTGTAGTTACTACTAAACTATGAATAAAAATATGGAGTTTCTTCAATATGATAGTGTTTTCAATAGTTATTTATATATTTTTTTCCTCCAGTGGAATCCTGTACAAGAAAGCGATAAAAATAATAAAATAAGCACTACTAATTAATAAAAAAAAAACTGGAAGAACAAACATTAAAAAGTACATTTCTAAAACAAATTTTGTGAAATGAAATAAAGCTTATGTATAGTAAAATTTGCAATTAACCCTGCAAGGAATTGACCTTGTTGAGCTTTGTGAAAGCTACATGGCATTTCAAATATTTTACCATTTTGTTCTGTCGTTGTTGTGTTTGCATTTCTAACTACAACTTTATTCTCTGTGCACGAGGAACAAAATGGAAGCGCTTGTTTTTCAATGACCTCTAAACCACTTCATCCTTGCTGCCCTCTGTTTCTGTGATATTCGTGATGGAATTAGCATTAAAACAACTCATTCCAGTCAGACACCATTTGTAATTCTTGGTGTGTGCAAGCAGAAGCTTCATTCATGGTGTTTGAACAGGCAGAGTAACAAAGCAGTGCATTCAGGTCCTCAGAGGGTCTGTCAAGAACAAGACCACAGTAATAATCTGTTACATTTTCACTGGCCATGCACACAGTAAACAGGGACATCAACTATCTTAATGGGTCGGAATGGTTTAAACTCTGGTGCTCCAGAAAACAGTATGTGGTTTATCCCAAATGTGTGGATATCTTCCACCATAGTTTGACACAATATGTATCAGGTCTAAAAGCTGCCTTCTGGAGAAAAAGCTACATACCTGCATAGTGAAGCCTATCTTGAGAATCAATGTCACATCACCTTGCACTACAATGATCAACCATACTGTCAGTATTGGCTCCATATGCAAATATTGAATATAAACAGTGAATTTTTGTTTGGTTGTGGCTGATAAACACTGCATGCTGAGGGCGAGCACCAAATATAAAAAAAAACCTTTATATATATATATATATATAACCTTTGTGTGGATGCAAAAGTTTGACATAATGGTGTTGTGAGGAGAAACAGACTGTATATGCTCCATCAGAGTAGAAAGGTAAGCTGCTATACGTGGGCTGGGGTATATGAAATTGTATGACACCACTAAATTTGAGGCTGTTCTGAGCATTCATGATTCCCAGGGGATTAGAAAATCCTGTGCCTATGGGCAGGAACCTACACACAGAATACCTCCTCCCCACCCTGCCACTCATGAACCAATGCAGCCTTGACTGCCCCATTCCACAACTTGTATGACAAACCATATTTTCCTCTCGATACTTTTTTTAATGAGAATGAATAACTGGCTATATATAGCCACTGTTGGAAAGGGGTCAAATATGCATAATATGCTGGAAAAGAAAAGAATGTGCAGGACCTGTAGAACAGTGGGCAGTTTAACTGCTCAGGACAAACAAGCGACTCATGAACAACTATCACAAAACAGAAAAACAGTCGTGGATCATCCAGGTAACCACACACAGTATTAAGAATCAAGGGTATGTAAAATTTTAAACGGGATAATTTTGATAAATTCAGCTATTATCTTGTCTTGTGGACTATATGTTCTGTGAAATAGCTTATTCAGGACAGAACTAAATATAAAACAACATTGGATTTTTATGATCCGTCTTATTTTGTTAACATTATTACGTTTTAGCAGATATTGCAAGGGGTATGTAAACTTCTGGGCACAACTGAATATATGTATATTTATTTCGGCTTAGTGGTTAGTACGTTTGCCTGGCACCTCTGGGGTTTTCTGCATAAAACCTATTTTCTATAGAAAACCTTGCATACACATGTTTACACTGTTTATGATTCGCAGAAATCACAATTTTCTTGAAAATGTACGCAGGTAAATCAGCCTCTTCTCCCATCCCGTTATTGACTACAAATATCCTTCAATGATCAATGCAGATTACCTCAGGCATATTTTATTTCATTGTTGTCCCATTCGTTGTTGTGTGAGGTGGTGTTGAAATGGCAGAGAAAAAACAAAAATGAAGTTTTTTTTTGAATGTGACATGAAAGTGGTTGGAGTTGGACAAAAAGGTCCAATTAATGCTTCTGAACCTATACCTAAAACGGGCCAGCAGGTAAAATACCAGTGACATTAAAAGAGCTTTTTAAAACCTGCACCCACACCAGCCCTTACTGATTAAGATTGGACACACCTGCTCTAAGACCATCTGCAGAGACAAGGGACTGCATTGTCCTTCTGCAAATAAAATGGTATGATAATGTGGACTCCACACAATGCTAAAAGCACTGTTTATTGCACAGATAGATGACCGTGGCTTGTTGTCCTTAACCACATCGATTTTTCCACCAAAGGTATCAGTTACTTGATTAAAGAATGTAATACAGTCCCCACCAAATCTATTGGAACTAATTCATTTGTGCTCTACACCAAAGACATTTGACACTGACTGTTTTTGGGTTTTTCTTCACAACTCTCACAATGTTTCTGCCATCAGCTGCTGCTGTTGTGTACAAGATGACTGAATAAGCCTGCATGATATCATCGAATGTGCTTAATTTTTGCATTTACTGTAGCATTACCAAAAGGAGGGAAACGTTTATCTAAATTTAGTAAATCCAACTACGCCACCCTGGGGGAGAACCAGGGAAATATTCCTAAATAAAGGCATACAAGTTTTACCTAATGGGGCAAAGAACATGAGAGTATGAATATATAGAGACATGAGTACGAATATAAAAATGACATTTTATTATGACACTTAAGCATCGTTAAAACTAACATATAAATAGAAAATCGCTCTCCGATGAATCACAATAAGGATTTTAAAACTAAGCACTTCTCTAGGCCCAGGCTTGGCAGGAACAAGGCAGGCCAGCTACAGCTCAGGAGGTCATCCAAACCCACCTCAAGTCACACCAAAATCAAACACTACCTACACCATAAGGAAGTGGTTGTGTTGGCACACTGAGCATGCTGTGAAGCACACACCACCAAATAAATGCAGCTAGCCTCCCCTGTCCCACCAAGACTCACTGGCTCCTGGAGAGATAGAAAACACCCGTTAACCCCAACTTACACAAACACTAAACAATAAACAAAGAAAGACAAATATTACAGACACTGTGATGTGATGTCGCTAACACCCAGACCCACTGACACCACCACATGAAATGGAGGAAGTTAACAGCACCCAAGCAGAACCAGAATTATGGTAAACAATACAAAATGGAAAATATAGCCACTATAGCATGGAGACAATAAAGCATAGCATACACCTCATCAATAGTAAAGTGGTTATATGGGAAAACAAACCTGAAAGAACAGGTTTGAACCTGGAAAACACTGATTTACCAAATAGTGTCTCACACTACATGTGGTTACAGAACATAAACTAAACATACATCCTAAACTAAAGTCAACAAAAATAGCAACAAAACAGACACTAGCACAACGAAAAATAGAAAAAGAAAAGACTAGAGCAAAACAATAAGTAAAACAAAGAAAATAACGGTAAAGCAACACAATTAAGAAAATGACCGTAAAGCAAAACAATGAAGTAAAACAAAACAAGAAACCGATCAAGCAAAACAGGAGCGGAGTCACATGAAGCGTCTTCAGCTAGGGATTGGCCTTAGAGAAGATTTAGATGCTCAATTCACCACTCTCACCTTAACACAAAGATCAGAGTCAAACTAAATCTACCAAGTCCCAACGTGAAAAGGGAGAGGTGCACTTACCATTGGGTTGAACAAACACCAGACAGGAAGTGGTATGATTACTCACAGGTACCGTGGCTCGACATACATATCCAGTTCCGGTGACAGGGTACGCTGGTGTGTTTTGCTGCCGCTGCTGTTACCGTTTGGTTTGTTTTTGTTTGTTATTTTAAGTCATTTTTTAAAATAACTGCAAGTTTTTTAAGTTATATTGTTTTTAGTGCCGTTACGATTGTGATGTGGTGGTGCCATTTTATATATTTTGGACTGTAGTTTTTATTTCTGTGCTCCACCTGGAATAACCTGCAGCATGTAACTCTGAATCAACGCCTCGTTTCGGCTACGTGTGTAGATTGTACAACTTTGTGCTCGCTGTGCGCTACGGAGTTTCAATCGCTCTGGCCTTGTGAGTGTGCATTCAACGACCATGGCCCTAAGGTACACTTCACGCCAGCTTTGGAATTTAAAACGGAGCTCTTATTGCTTAGCCAAAGACTCTTACAAACTCTGTCGAGATGCTGGATTGCTACGTCCTAAGCGATATATCCATCGGGGTTTGAGGCGCAGTCTTGCTGTCTCATCCTCTCCTGACATCCCTATCTGTTGACATAAGGCCAACAAACTGCTCCATACTGGTGTTGATCACAGTAATTTAATATCGGTTCCCCGCGTGGAGATGAAACCACTGTCGTCTCCGCTTCAGAGCCAGGCTTATGCCGCATTATTCAATGCGCGGTCTGTGAATAACAAGGCGCTGCTTTTATCAGATTTTCTTACAGATAAAAAGCTGGACCTGTTGTTTTTAACCGTAACCTGGCATAAAGAAAATTATATACTCCTGTTTATCCGGATCACTCCAGCGGGCTTTGGAGTATTAGATCTCCTGAGGCTATCTGGCAGAGGCGGAGGCATTATTGTGGTTTACAACCTGAACTTCAACACAAGCTCTGCGTGTGTTCCCCAGTTTTCATCATTTGAATGCTTGGTCTTGAGTATTTCTGCTCCTATATCTTCCATCATTGCTACAGTCTATAAACCACCTAAGGCTAAGGCACATGCAGCTTTTATGTCAGAGTTTGCTGACTTCCTGTCAATGTTGAGTATGAAGTTTTTTTTGATCAAGGTTTCTTTATTAACATTTTTCAAATTAAACATACAACACCAACCAAACAGACAGAACAACCCGCACCCGTGCCAGACACAGAACATACATATTACATATTATAAAGCCAGACCACCAGAGAAGAGAGCAAAAGAAACAAAATTATAGACAATGATCACATAACAATACTGTCAGCATCCACGTCTCTGACAAAGAACAGAAAAGGTTGACAGATTCTGTAAAATTTCCCAGTCGCCCCCTTGACAGTGTACCTAATCTTTTCCAACTTAAGATGAGACATGACTTCCCTGACCCAGTGACCATACACTGGTGGAACAGGATCCTTCCATCTAAACAATATTAATCTCCTGGCTAGGACAGTGCAGAAGGACATCATGCTGGTCTCGCACCATTTAAAAGGGTTAGGGTTAGGATTTGGTAAGAATACAATGACCCCCCCCATCACAGTTCATTGCGTGGTTGAATAGGGGACCAAAGAAGGTGCACGGGCCGGCGCTTGTTAAGCATAGATATTGTTCATGCGGCAGACCCCGGCTTAGCGTCTGCTGATTTAACAAATCTAATCGAGTCTAACCCGATTAGGTTTTATAGTTGGTGGGTCACGAGCGAGTTCTCAATGGGCTGTGGAGATGGTATTCAGTTGGAGGTGGTAATTAGTTGTCTGGGGCTAAGATGTTCGTCCCGTTTGAGGCTTCGCTGCTGACATTTGGCTGTAGCTCCACCTGAAGTTGGGCTTTTCTTCTTTTATTCACAAAAGAGTGAGGCTTTTCCTGATGATATTTGGCTGTAGTTCTACCCGAACTTGTGCTTTCTTCTTTATCTGTAGTTGAGTGTAGAAGTGGTTGGGGCCCAAGCTGTTTCTTCTGATTCAGTCTTTGATGATGGTGTCGGCCCTGACTTTATGATTTATTTATTTTATGTGGGTCCGGCTACAGTTTGGGATAGGCTATGGTTAGGTTTTAGCGGCTGAGGTTAAGGTAAGTTTTAGGGGTCAGTGGTTACGGTTAGAGCAATGGTTAGGTTTTTATGGATTAGGATCAGGTTATAATTTATTTATTTTATGTGTGTACAGCTACAGTTTGGGATAGTTTATGTTTAGGTTTAGAGGTTGGGGTTAGGTCAAGTTTTAGGGGTCAGCGGTTACGGTTAGAGCAATGGTTACGGTTAGGTTTTATAGGGATTAAGTTGGGATCAGGTTATAATTTACATATTTTGTGTGTGTGCAGCTACAGTTTGGGGTAGGTTATGTTTAGGTTTAGAGGCTGGGGTTAGGTTAAATTTTAGGGGTCATAGGTTATGGTTAGAGCAATGGTTATGGGTTAGGGTTAGGTTTTTGAATTTACAATGACCCCCCCCAACAGTATGCCAGGGTTAGGGTTAGGTTTTCTGAATTGCTTGTTTCTTAAATAAAGCCCCTGATTCAGGTTAATTGCGCACTGGCACATCTAAATATTCCTTCTCTTTTTTCATCTGTTATACTTTCAGGGTTTTATTCTGTCTTTATGTATGAAGAATGGTCTGTGTATCTATCATTTTCTGGTTTAAAAATGGACTATTTGGTTTTTACTGGACTATGTGTCTATCCTTTTCTGATAAAAAAAAAAATTGGACTATTTAGGGTTAGGGTAAGGCTTAGGCTAAGGAATGAAGTTTAAGGATGGGGAGATGGTTAGGCTTAGGGTTGGGGTCAGGCATGGGGTTCAAAGGTTATGGTTAGGGTTGGGGTTAGGGTCAACGAAGGGGTTCAAAAGTTTTGTTTAGGGTTTGGGTTGGGGTCAGGCAAAGGGTTCAAAGGTTATGGTTAGGGTCAGCGATAGGGTTCAAAGGTTAGGTTTAGGGTTAGGGTTCAAAGGTTAGGTTTAGGGTTAGGGTTCAAAGGTTAGGTTTAGGGTTGGGGTCAGGCATAGGGTTCAAGGGTTAGTGTCAGCGGTAGGGTTCAAAGGTTATGGTTAGGGTTGGGGTTAGGGTCCGCGGTAGGGTTCAAAGGTTAGTGTTAGGGTCGGTGGTAGGGTTCAAAGGTTAGGGTTAGGGCCTGGGTCAGTGATAGGGTTCAAGGGTTGGGATGGGAAATTGGGGATGAGGGATTGAGTTGTGTGTGGAATGGTTCTCTAAGTGCTTTCTTTTCCTCTTTTCTACAGGTTCGATACTGGATGGCTGACTGAGGATCTAGGATAAGTGCTTAAAAAAGTAAGTGCCAATTCCACTCAGTGTCGTTGAGTACAACGTGTAAGCGCAATCGGTCCCTTCTGCAAAAAGAAAGGTAAGTGCTTAAAACATGCATTTCACTCCATTCAGTCAGTCAATACATGCAATAATAATAATCCAAAGGGTTTTCCTCAATCCCCTTTCCCACCTTCCGCCATTCAAACCGATGTCATTTTTACTTATGGATAATGTTATTTTATGATTCCCCTCAAAATTTGAATTCCCTATTTATACTTCTTAAACCATTTCCGGGTTTACATATATGCTCAACGTAATGTCATTTTATGGTTTAAAACCGGTGTCTTACCATAAACTTCTCCCCCTCTCATTAAGTCCCACGGGAGTCCATGTTCTTAATCTGTGTATCCATTTAAACTCGTTTCTCTTCCTCTGTTTATCTGTCCATGCAGTGTTAGATTCCAACCCTGAGATTGTCAATTGGTGTATCCCGTGTTCTTTAAAATGATGAATCAATTTTGTATTTTTGGTGTTATTCTTGATGTTGTGTAAATGTTGTTTTAACCTTGCCGCTAGTGTGTTTTTAGTTTCCCCAATATAACGTTTCCGACAATATGCACGTTATACAGTACACTATATTGCTTGTGTTCAAGTTTAGAGTTTGTGTTATGGGTGTACCTAAAATATATTTTATTTTTCTATGGTACGCTTGCCACGGAGACCGCTGCCGGAGAGTTTTAGAGCTGAATCTGGAACAGCCCAAGATATCCTTAAGGTTTTTGTTTTTTCTGTACGCTGAAATGACTTTGAATTTTTGTAAAACCGGTAGTTTGTGTTGAGTGCATTCAAAATTGTTTTTAACTTTTTTATTTAAGGCTAGTGTTTGTTGATTGTAGGTAGTTATTAACAGGATGACCTGTTGGGGGTTTGGCAGCAGGGTGTCTGGAGGTGGAGTCTTTATTTCCCTCAGTGTTGTGGCTTTGATTTGTCTTAAAAAATCTGCGACTGTAGCCTCAATGTCTAAGGGCTTTAAACAGTACTCGAGTAGTGTCATGGAAGTCGTTCTCATCCGTACAGATGCGGTGGAAACATATTAACTGGGACTTGACTATCCCTTTGAACGTATGCTTTGGATGAAAACTCGATTTGTGTAAAAGACTATGCGTGTCTGTTTTTTTGAAGTACACTTTAGTCTTGAGTGCCCTGGACTGCTCAACAGGTTCACCCAAGAAAACCATAGTGTCTAGAAACTGAATGGATTGTCTGTTAGCGTTGTGTTTTATTGTGATGTTCGGATGATGAATCGATCGAATTCCTCCATTCCGTGCTGCCAAACCCCAAAGATATCATCCAGGTATCTGTAGTAAACTAGGGGCTTAAATTTGCATCTGTCTAGAAGGGATGTTTCCCATTCTGCCATGTATATGTTTGCGTATGCTGGTGCAAATTTTTTGCCCATTGCTGTACCTTGGACCTCCAAGTAAAATTGTGAGTCAAATTCAAAGTCATTCCGCATTAGGCCTATTTCTAGAGTTGTAAAATGTATTTATCCGGTCTGTTTGGATCCGGGTGATTTCTGAAAACTTTTTGAACAGCTTTCAGTCCTAAGTCTGTTGATATATTTGTGTATAGGCTGTTTGTCAATTGTAAAGAGAAATGAATCGTTGAGATGCTGATGTTTTGTATTTTGGCAATAAAGTCATGTGTGTCCTTTATGTAGCTTTGAGGTGTTTGTGACAACGGATTTAAAAAACTATCAATGTATTGGGCCATGCGATAGGACTCACTTCCGCAGTCCGACACTAGCGGGCGGCCCCTGGGGATCTCGGCTGGGATGGTCCATGTTTCTGGTGCAGCATGTAATTTCGGTAATAGATAGAACAGTCTAGGCCTGGGAACATCTGGACCCATTAAATAATGTTTCTGTTTTAGATTGATGTATTTTTCCTGATGTAAACTATTCAGGACGTTTTGTATAATTAATTTAGTCTCGGCTTGTAGTGAGTGATTCAAAGGGATGTAATGGTCGGTGTTATTCAGTTGTCTATTAGCCTCGAACATGTATTGAGCTTTGTCCAAAATGACAATCCCCGACCCCTTATCTGCCGGTTTTAAGATGATGTCTGTGTTTGTTTTAAGTGAACGGATTGCCCTTTTCTGTGTGGGTGATAAATTGTCAGATGTTTTAAAAGATCTGTTTGAGCCTATGGCTATGTGATTGTGTTTAATTAGTCGTCTGATGTGTGTGTTACATGCTGCAATTGGCGGTTCCCATTTGGACGTTTCTATGAATGGGGTGGTATTGGTTTGTGTCTGGAAGTCAAAATAGTTTAAGATCTTTAACTTTCTATTGTGCAAATGGACATCCCTCTTAAGATCCCCAAGATCCGACCCACCTGGCGTCGTGATGAAGGTAAGCCCCTTCTCCAGCAGCAGCCTCTCTCCCTGTGATAAATGAAAAGTTTTGGACAGACTGAAAATACTGGAGTGCGAGTGGTCATTGCACGTCTCCGTCCTCAATAGTTTAATTGATCGCACTAACCATCAAACATACGTTGTGCCGTCTCTGCGGTCCAGTGGATGTGATCTTTCTCGACCCTGAAAAACAATCTGTTTAGTTCCCACAATGGGCTACCGTGTGACAATGTATTTATTCAACACCTCCAGATTCTGCTGCTCCTGTGGAGGTAGGGAGTCTGAAAATTGAATAACGGGTGTGTGAATTGTGGCATTTGGGAATATAAAATTTGATTGGGCAGTTCTCCAAAGGCACTGCAGTTGTTTCATGGCCGTTTTGTACGGATGTTGTCCCCTGTTATTTAAACCCCCGGACAGAATTACCTTATGTACAAGTGGATGTGGTTTTTGTTTCTGCAGAATTTTGGCCATGTGTAGGAAGTTGGCCCCCGGAAAGCTTTCGACTTGTGTGTTTGGACTTTTGATTTTAGGGATCCGACTGAGATCGGAGTCCCCCGTGAAAACTACAGGTTTGCGAATGATGGACCAATCTACCGCTTTTCTATCCGTGTTGATATGTCTGTTTGGTTTATTGTCTAGATCAATGATATCTAAGAGCCCATCGTCTGTGGAGTCCGAGGATACTCTACCTGATTTTGCCACTTAGGCGGGCTAGGGGGGTTAGGGGTTAGGTTTTTTGAATTGCTTATTTCTTAAATAAAATCCCAGATTCGGGTTTATTGCGCACTGGCACATCTAAATCTTCCTTCTCTTTTTTCATCCATCATACTTTCAGGGTTTTATCCTGTCTTTATGTGTGAAGAATGGTCTGTGTATCTATCCTTTTCTGGTTTAAAAATGGACTATTTCGTTTTTAATGGACTATGCATCTATCCTTTTCTGATAAAAAAATTGGACTATTTAGGGTTAGGGTAAGGCTTAGGCTAAGGAATGAAGTTAAAGGATGGGGAGATGGTTAGGCTTAGGGTTGGGCTCAGGCATAGGGTTCAAGGTTATGGTTAGGGTTGGGGTTAGGGTCAGCGAAGGGGTTCAAAGGTTGGGGTTAGGGATGGGGTCAGGCATAACTAAAAAAAAAAAAAAAACAACTAAAAACCAAAGTTGGGCCTAGTTAGTACTTGGTTGGGAGACTGAATGGGAATACTAGGTGCTGTAAGCTTTTTATTTGGAGCCAGAAAAAGAGTGATTAAAAAGGATGCACTTAAACATGAAAACAGGTATGAGTATCTAAAGGACTTGGAGGGGATTGACTGAAAAGATGAGTTTGTTGTACGTTTTCCTCCTTCTTATGATTTTAAGAATTGTTACATTTAATGCAAGAGGACTTTAAATGTAAAAAAAAATTGAAAAAGTGAAAGAAATGTGTAAAAGGGAAGATGTGATTGTATTACAAGAAACTAACTGGAGAGATGGGTATATAAGTGAAATAAGGAAAAGATGGAATGGGGAAATATTTTATAACAATGGTAATATATAAATGATAAGTTTGGCAGAGGAGTAGCAATACTAATAAAAGAAAATAGAGACATAAAATGTAAAATAGTGTATAAGGACACATTTGGGAAATGTATGGCGGTAGAGATAGAATATGAAGAGAGGAAAGTGGTGGTGGTCAACGTACATGCACCAACAGGGGAGCAGGAAAAGAGAGTATTTTAAGTTTTTAAGGGATCAATCAAGTTATTATAATGTGGGATTTAATACAGTGTTTAGTAAATTGGATATGGCTGAAGGAATGGTTTTTAAAACTGACACTGGGAGAAAAGAGCTAAAATCACTGATGGATGAAAATAACATGATTGACATATGGAGAGAAAGGAATGAAAAGAAAAAAGAATACTCAAGGAGGCAGATAGTCAGGAATTTTATGTGCAAAACAAGCATTGACTTTGTTTTATGTACAAGGAACATAGAAGGTTTTATAGAAGGGATGAGGTATGAAGAAACAAGCCTAAGTGATCATAAGCCACTTTTTATGCAAATAGACTGGAGTACAGTGAAAAGAGGGCCAGGGGTATGGGTCTTAAACACAGGTTTTAAAGAATGAAGAATATGTTGAAAAGATAAAAGATATCATTGGAAATGAAAAAGAAAATGGAATGTATGTGGAAGATAAAAGAATATGGTGGGAAAATGTGAAGTATGCAGTGAAAAAAATTACCATAAAATATTGCAGACAAATACAGAAAAGCAAAAAGAATAAGGAAAGAAAAATAAGGGAACGATGGGGAAAAGAATTAAATGAGAAAGAAAAAGATATACAAAAATTAAAAGTAATAGAGGAAGAACTGAAAGAAATGGAAGAAAATAAATATCAAGGTGCAAGGTTGCGAAGAAAAGCAAAGTATATGGTGGAAGGAGAAAAGTGCACAAAATTTATTTTCGATCTGGAAAGGAAAAAAGGGAAAGCTGAAACAATACAAGGAGAAAATGGAGAAGTAGTAGAAAAAAATGAGGAAATTCTGAAAGAAATAAAAGCATATTATGAAAAGCTATTTAATTCAGAGGGAGTAAAAGAAGAAGAAAAAGCACTACTATTGAAGCAAATAAAAACAAAAGTAGGAGAGGAAGATAAAAAAAGAATGTGATCAAGACATAAGAGAGGAAGAGATTGAAAAAGCTATAACCGAATTAAATAGAAAGAAAAGTCCAGGGATAGATGGTTTGGGGAGTGAGTTTTATATCGTTTTTAAGGATTTTTTAACTAGCACCCTGAAAGAAGTATATGATGAGGTTTTTAAGAAAGGAGAGATGAGCCAAAGAATGGGATTGATCAAGTTGATATATAAAAGAAAAGGAGAAAGGGTAGACCTAAATAACTACAGACCGATTACAATGCTCAACACTGATTTAAAGATTTTAGCAAAAATTTTAGCCAACAGATTAAAAGAAGTAATGCAAGCATAATTAAAACAAATCAAGTGTACGGGGTAAAAGGAAAAGACATAGCAGACACAACATTAAGCATACAAGATATGATCAGATACATGAAAACCAAAAACAAAGAAGCCTATGTAATTAGTTTAGATTTTGAAAAAGCTTTTGACAGGGTAGAACTTGATTATTTATTTGGAATTTTAAAGAGTTTTGGTTTCGGAAAGAATTTTATTAAATGGATTAAAATTTTATATAGAGGGGCAATAACGAGAATAAAATGTAATGGGTTTTTAACAGTGTTTTAAAATAAAAAGATCCATAAGACAAGGATGTCCACTATCAGCTCTTTTATATTCACTCGTATCAGAACCACTAGGACTAGCCATAAAGCAAGAAGAAAAAATAAAAGGAATAGGTGTTGAAGGAAGTAGAGAAAAGGACAAAATATTTCAATATGTGGATGATACCACAGTGATAGTAAAAGAAATGGAGAGTGTTAAAAAGGTCATGGAAATTGTACAGATGTTTTGTAAAGGCTCAGGAGGTAAGGTAAATGAAGAAAAAACAGTGTATGAGATTTGGAGGGGTTACAGATTTAACAAATCATTTTACTTTCAAAGAAACAAAAGAAATAAAGATCTTAGGTGTTTTAAATGGGAAGGATGAAAAGAAAGCAACGGAAACCATGTGGGAAGACATATTAGGAGGTATTGAAAGAAGACTGAATCTTTGGAAACTGAGGACTCTTAATTTAAAAGGGAAGGTTTTAATCTTAAATGTGTTGATGATGTCTAAGTTATGGTATACCTTATGTGTGTCACCTATGCCGTTGTGGGCAGAACAAAGCTGATGGAATGTTTTTTAGATTTTTATGGGACAGAAAGCCACCAAGAATCGCGTACAATACTTTAATAGGTGCGCTGGAAAGGGGGGGATTGGGTTTAATGGATGCTGAGCAAAGGAAAAACAGTTTGAGAGTGAAAATAATAAAAAAGTATATGGATGATGAAAATAAAGCAGCATGGAAAAAAAACAATGGAATATTTTATAAACAAATGTGGGAATTTTAATTGGGGAGATAATATTTTATGGATGAAAAGAAAGAATTGGATGATGGAAGGGTTACCAGATTTTTATAAGGAAATGATGAGCGCCTGGGGGAAATTTTTAACCAATGTACATTTTAATCCCCGAGGCAGAGAGAACATTTTAAATCAGCCTTTATTCTTAAACAACAGCATTTTAAATCAAGGAAAAAGAGATTTTTTTTAAGAAATGGAGGGAGGTGGGAATCACAAGGGTTAGGGATGTTTATATGAATTTAAAGAAGGGTTTTTACCTGTACAGTGTATAGTAGATGCAATGGAGGAGGAGAAAGAGGATTTTAACAGACAAGAAATAATAAACAAGTATGATGTCATCAAAAAAGCAATACCCAAAGAGTGGATAAAGAGAATTGAAAACATGGAAGAGGGGGGAACAGGAAGAGAGGTCTATGTGAAGGTGGGAGAAAAACTGGCTGCTTTTAAAGAATGTACAGTGAAAATGTTTTATAGCCTTTTTAGAGATGGAGTTTTTAAAAAACCGATTGTAAATGAGTACTGGCAACAGAAATTCAATGACCTTAAAGAAGAAAGCATATGGAATAACATGAAAGGGACGATCGTAGAAAGGAAATTAGAGAACCTAGAGTATTTTATCAGACATAAAGTCATATTTACAGACTTCCTACTGAACAAAATAGGAATGGAGCAAAATGCAATATGTAAAGTATGCAACGATGATGAAGAAGGGTTTTTACATTTGCTTTTACACTGCAAAGAGTTGAAAGATTTTAATGTGAAATGTAAGAAAATAATTGAACAACAGAGGGGAAAAAATGAGACACAGAATGGAATAAAGTCGTCATGTTAGGAGTGGATAAAAAGTGTAAAAACAATAAACTGATCAATCTGCTTGTGATGTTAAAAAGTGCAATATGGGAGAGAAGAGTTGTGGCAAAAAGAGAAAAAACTGTAATGGATGTAGAGCGTGTTTTTAAAAGAAAAGTGGAAAAATATATAGAATGTTTGTTTTTCTATTTTAAACAAGAAGATAAAATGGATGAATTTTATAACGTTTTTACGCCAGACGTATGTAAGGTGTTTAATGATTTACAATGGAAAGTGCCAGGACAACAAGGGTAATTTTATCATATTAGGAATATAAGTGTTATTTATTTTTTAAGGACTGACTGTGTTTTAAACTGATATTACAATGGATGTAAATAATAAATGTTTATGAAGTTAGGATTTATTGTTAAAAAATAATGTACATTCTGATGTATTTTAATGTGAAAAAGTATTTATGCTGTAATATGTTTTTAATGGAATTTTTGAATACTTTTAATAAAAAATTTTTTAAAAAGCCTGATCTTGTTGGGCCTGGTTAGTACTTGGTTGGGAGACTGAATGGGACTACTAGGTGCTGTAAGCTTTTCATTTGGATAAGTGTTTTAAGCACTTTACCTTCTCCTGACATTGAAGAATATTCATTACTACACCAATGCAGCCTCCAATTCCTACAGTTTTCTCCCATACATGATAGATTAACTCTAGTGCTACCTAGAACAACCTCCTGGAACTGGTCAACTTTATTAAAATCTGGTGGAATTGGGCCATTTTCATGTTGTTTTTTCAAGACAATTTTCATATCCAAATGTTCAGCAGTTACCATGAAACAGTCCATTTCTGAGAGTCGCCGTATAACCTGTAATAGGAGATGGTGTGGAGTTCTTATCATTTTCTTTATTTGTCCCAGGAAGTTTTCGAACAGAAACCCAGACAAGAAGTCAAGGCTTCCATGTTTTTTGACATCCTCAGAAAGATGGGTTAGCCCATGTACATTGTAGCTAACAAATTCAGGACCATACAACTCACTAAAATGCTTTACAAATGACACTAGCAAACTGTGAGCAGAGTCATTAAGAACTATACAAAGAGTGGATTGGAGAGTATAAAGATAGCAACAGATAACATAAAATTGCTGTACATTGGTTCTGACAGCACATCAAGAAGAACCACTGGACTTGTGTATAACAGAAAGTGTCGGAATTCTGTTGCTTTCCACCTCAGTCTTTCCGAGAATTGCCTGGGTTTCCTAGCAAAGTCCTCAGGAATATAACGTCTGAAGCTAACAAGTGTGTCTGAGATTATAACACTTTGGCGAGCAGACAAATGGCAACCCTGAAGCAAGCCATAAGTCCAGCAGTTTTCACATAACACCAAGACATACAAGGTGCATGTAATCATGTGGAAAGCATGATACCATGCCAATTCCTGCAGCTTTTAAAAGAGATGTTTCAGTATGATGGTCTTCATCAGACATGTTGATAAAAGACTCATCAGTCCTACGTGGGCTGCTGATCTCAGGAAAGGTCATTCTATGGTTGATGTACACACCAGATTGGATGCACTTGTCACAACCTGAATAACCAGTATGTGATTTAATTCCCTTTATAAAAGCTCTAGCTGGAGCATCACACAGGATAGATGCGACTTTTAGGAAAAATTGCTTCCCATTTATGGCAAATCCCTTGCTTAACCCTTGCAGTTCACTGACTAGATCTTTCAAATAGTCAGTTCGTGATGTTGGCTTTGATTTACCACAGAACAGAGCAATGACAACTGGTTTCTTAGTATAACCCTGCAGTAACCCTATAATGGGCCAAAACTACAAAGACAAACTTTTAAACAGTGGTAAGCCATCCATGCTCAGTTGAAGTTTGAATTCATACTTCTCTAGAATATAAGACCAGATTCTTTCCATGGTTTTGGACAAAGCTTTAAGAATACCAAAATAATGATATGTGCCACCAGCAACATTTTGGATATTAGATGAAGTTATCTCGTCATCTCGCACTGCAGCACCAAGATCATTTTTTCTTAAATGACTTCCAAATGAAGTGAGCATTACATTGACCTTTTTTACTGCTCTTTTTCTAACATTCCGTCTATCCATAATTTTGTAATGACCTGTCTGTTGCTGGTTCCAGTATTGACTGTCGCACATTTAAAATCTGTATCCCGTGTTTATATGTTTCTGTAAAGCTGCTTTGAGACAATATCTATTGTAAAAAGCGCTATACAAATAAACTGGAACTGAATTGAAGTTACAGTGTGGTTTTGTACAACCAAGAATATGAGTCTGTCTCCTTTTCCCTTTCCTTATCAACAGTAGGAAATACAACATACACATACAAATATAATATTTGTACACATGCAAGACCATATAAGGCTGCTTCAGTAAAAAAAAAAAAAAAAAAAGGGGGGTCAATTAAAATGAAATATGCAATTACCCATTATATTCTTGGTTTTAACTAGAGATGCACCGATGTATCGGCCGATACCGAAAGGTTATTTTTCATCTATCGATAATTTAAAAACATCCGATAATCTGACAGCACAAAAACTCTAGAAATTACTCAGAAAGTATTGGAGTTTATGGCGCTTGATGATCAACCATGCTCTGTAGTGAAGGACATGGGATTTCAGGGACTGGTAATACACCTTGAGTCTCGCTACACTTTACCGAGTCGGCTTTATTTCACATTCGTCTGCTTACCGGAGTTATACAACCGTATGGCAGATCATATTCACGAGCTTCTTCATAACCACTCCGCGATGAACTTCACCACAGATGTTAGGTCGTCAGATGTAAGCCTGACGAGTATGCTTAGTCTCACTGCTCAGTGGCTCCATTGTGATTTTAAACTTAAAGTCTTGCTTCATGCACAAGAACTTCCCGGTTCTCACACTTCATAAGAAGCACCTGCATCGCGTTGTAAATCGCGCTGCTCGCAGGTGAACTCTCGCGATACTCCTGGGCAGAACGGGAACTCACATTCCTGCTTCTTAAAGGGCCAGCGGAACATTTTATCCCTAGATGAGAAGGACATCTGTGCACACTGCATGGACAATACACTTAATTAAGGGCTTTAATAACCAGTTTCACAATTGGAAGGTTGTCGTCTTTTTCACCTGGTTATTTATATATAAAAATATAAAGTATTTAGCATGTTTGTATTTAGGTACTTCTGTTTCTAAATAAATAAGCATTATGTCATCAAATCACAAGTCTGTTTTGATTTAATGGTCAGAAGTGGTACTAAATGACGAATAACCTAAAATCACAAACATGATACTTATAAATAAAATCATTTCATATATGCAATTTATTAGATCCTTAAAGTAAAAAGACAGCTAAATAGTGAAAAACATAATAATTGTTGGAATTATACAAATGAATGACAATAACTTGCCAATAGTCCATCACCTGAATCTTTCTAATGGTCATGTGCTCCAGTCAGTGTTGTTCATGGGGAATTTATTCTACAACTTCTACAGTTGTAGTGAACTTCTACAGTGAAAAAAACCCCAACACTTAAAAAAAAAAACAGTTAATGAAGCTGAGGCTCGAAGGCGGGTCGCTGTCATAGAAAGTCTGCTGTTACCACTGCAAGTACCAGAAATCACTGACTGCAAAACTGTGTTTACAAGAAGAGTCACTGCAGTCATCAAAGTCGATGGGATAGAGATCTGCTGGGCTAGCGGTGTGGATGAAAGGGCTCTTGCTTCATTTTGTGCTTATTTTGTCTTCAATTCAACATATCCATCTCATTTGAAGAACACTCTGATTTTTCTTCAGCAATATGTTTTGAAACTTACTGTGGATGGTGACAAGCCTCTACCTACTCCAGTTACCAGAGTAATCAATCTCTTACAGTAATATCTGCCAAAAATGCCTCGCCTATTCTGTTGTCCTAAATGCTCTCGGAGAGCGATTGTCAAATTAATCCAGCACATTGGTCTCATTCGTGCACATGAGGCAAATTTTTCAATAACTTGTGGTCTTAATGACTGTCAGAGGACCTTTCTAAGTATGAGTCCTTTAGATGTCATATTTACCAAAAGCATAAACACACTGTGTTACAACGGACTATGGCTGATGATCCTCAGCATCTGCTTGAGGAAGTTGAGGAAGAATGTCATAATGACCATGGTGCTTTTGAAGTTTGCAATCCCCTCGGGTCTGAACGTAACAAGCAAAAACTGTGTGCAATCTACTATACAATTGGAAATATGGGTACAAAGTATTGCTCTCAGTTAAAACATTCATTTAGCTTTACTTCCTTTTGTTATCATTATTATTCATAGTGTGTGAAATGTCAGGATGAGTGGACTGTCCTCTCACCAGGTGAGGAGGTTGATTACCAGGCACTAGATATATACAATGTTGTTGACAAATTACTTATTAGCACTAGGTATTCTTGCTGAAGATAAAACAGCCCCACTTTATATTGATTTTACTCCTCACCCTTTAATCTATCTTTCTTCTTCTCATTATTATTATTACTATTATTATTATTATTATTATAGTAGTAGCCTAGTAGTATTCATCTTAGCATAGGATTAGGAAGTGATTTCTAAAAACTGTCAATCACACCTTCATGCTAACTCTGTACATGATGTCAATGGTTCACTGCTCCTCTCTCTCACCGTAGATACTTACAGGGACCCTCGACTTTAAGTCTTTTTATTGCAAAAGCGGCTGCTGAAATAATTTTGTGCAGATGGAAAAAAACGTATTAGGCTAAGCAAATGTTCCGAGTTTTTTTTCCTAGCAGTTTTTGTTATGTATATGTATTTCATCAGCGCTTCTACGAGTTTCTTTTTTTTCCCCCGGTAACAATAATATAGCCTTATTCTGTTTACTCAGAAAGACTATAACTTTATTTTCAGTTCCTCTCCTTAACTTCAGTCACTTCCTCACTGAAACCTATAATCAGAATAACTCCAAAGCTCAGGTCTAAGCCTAGGTCTCCACTCTAAATCATGTGTCTAGAACACAGGCTCTGAACTCTTATCTAACACATTTGGTGTTTTATCTGCTCTAAAGCACCCACCTCAGCTCGTGCAGGCCGCTTAATTAGCTGATGACTTGAATCAGGTGAGTTTGGTGCAGGTTCTAATTGAACATCCTCAGGAGTGTAAAGAAGCCTCTCTCTAATATCTTTCTTACTGGTTCAACTCCAACTTCATCACCACCCCAAGAAAGCACTGCATGTTAGTAGTGTTCAGGGTCAGTATCTAAACTGATAGTCTATTCACACACACTAGAACTACTACACTTCACATCCAGTATTTCCTTCTCTAATGTAGTGGGTTCACTGGTAACAGGTTTGTCTGATTAGTATTCTGGAGAAGGTTAACAATGTCGGTGTGTTGGTTCGGAGTTGTAGTTTGTGTTTGCCATGTTTGTAGTCTGAGGTGCATTCTGGGAAACGGAGTCGCTGGTTTGCTGTGACATGACAATGACACTTGAGAGTTTACTGTTCAAGACTCAGAATTACTAGACATTACTATAATTAGCATCAAGCTGCACATGACATTTTATGAAAGTAGTACTATGTTTTTTCTCATTTACCGGTACCTCATACAGTCAAAAGGTTATTGAATTTTAATTATTTTTCTTAAAAATAAAATAAAAAAATGTAAAAACTGAGTTGTGTCGTGGAAATTAGACAACACTTGCAGACTCGTCCTCTGAGGTGAAAAAGGTTTATTACAGAAAGATGGTTAATACAGCATAGAAGAAGTATCCCAGAAGACAAAAAAATTTACATGATCATCCTGTTTACAACGTTTACAGCCAGGCTCTTAATGCATGCTGTTACCTTCTTGAGCATCAGTGAATGTTTGCACCTTTTGGAATAGTCGTGTACGAGTCCTTCGATTGTCCTCAGTGTGAAAAGATGGATCGGAACATCATATAACCGCTACTTGAAAGGGCTAAAATATGCAGGAAAAGCAAAGTATGTGAAGGACCTGGAGGATTTTTCTGAAGAACAGTGGGCAGTTTAACTGCTCAGGACAAACAAGGGACTCATGAACAACTATCATAACACATAAAAAGAGTCGTGGATCATTCAGGTAACGACACACAGTATTAAGAATCAAACGTGTGTAAACTTTTGAATGGGGTAATTTTGATTAATTCAGCTATTATCTTGTGGACTATATGTAAACATCTGTTATGTGAAATAGCTTATTCATGGCGGTACTAAATAAGAAACTTAGGATTTTTATGATCAATCTTATTTTGTTAAGAGTATTAAGATTTTGTAGATTCTGCAAGGGGTATGTAAACTTCCGACCGCAACTGTATAGCCACCCAGCTACCAACACACACACACACACACAATTTCAACCACTTAAAAACAGCAAGGACTTTTATAAACAATCAAAAATAGACTATAATATGAACATTTTAACAAATTAACAAAGACACCACAGTTAAAACACTCTAAATACCTTCTTTTTGCAAAAGTTTTCAAAAGTCTTCTCTTGCGCCCGCACTCTCGATCTGATGCCAGCTGGAGCCACCTCTTCATGGTCCCCTCGACCTCCATCTCTGCAGCTTTAGCCGTGAAGAGGTTTCTATGAACATTGGAAGAAAGCAGTACATATCGTAAGGTTATTATGAATCTTAAGCATTAATTACGTTTATACCATGGTCAGTGTGAATATTGGATTCTGAATGGCTGGAAGGTGTGCATTATAACCGTTTATTGCACAGGTAGTTCCAGTCAGTTTGATCACTGTGAGCATTTCTAAATCAACGCGCAGCCTACATGCACACACAAACACACACACACGCACAGACACTCGAGCATACAGAGACATTCGTGAACACACATTCGTACACACAGACACTTCTTGCCGGCGCTGTCTGCAACTTTAACAAAAAAAATAGCTTTGCTGGTGAAAAGTTACATTATTTTTCTCAGCAATGAGGTGTTACCATCACTGTTTGTGAAGTAATTCAACTCTCAGTTTTACTACACTACTGCTGCGCAACACTGACTATGTTTACATGGACAGCAGTAATCTAATTATTGACCTTACTCTGAGTAAGATAATAACGTGATTAAGGTGTTTACATGAGTCGCTTTTAGAATACTCCTGTCATGTTCCCATTTTACATGTTATAGAACATAATTAGATTAACAGCCCGCGTCATTACGTCACCGCGCCACGCCGTCCGACGTCCCTCCAGAATTTCACGTATCAACATACAGTTCGTCTTCGTTATGGTATAGTATACAGTTTTGGGTGTTTTTATTTAATTTTTTTATGAACGCTTTAAGCGCAGTTATTTATTTGTCATGCTGTACGTGCAAATAGACAACTGCTTGAAGCCGTGAGCTGCATCCCAAACCGTGCACTTAGCGTCTCTATAGTAGCCGAGATAGATGTATTTTCCCCACTACAGGCCTATAGTAGGCAAGTATGCGGTTTGGGACGCAGCCGTGCTCTCTTGTTCGCCGTAAAATGTTGAGCACTGCCGTGTGTGTACGTGTCCTGTCGCAAAATGTGGTGAAAACTCACACGACGTTAATAATGTGATTCAGGTGTTTACATGTCTGTAATACACGTTGATAATGCGACTAAAACAGGAGTACTCGACATGTCTTAATTCGATTAGTGCTTACTTCGAGTAACTTGACTTTAATCAGATTAAGGTAATTAAAAATTGCTGTTTACATGGTAGTTTCTTAATCAAAGTATCGTCTTAATCGGGTTAACAGTGGATTGTTGTTGTCCATGTAAACGCACTGACTGACTGCTGAGAGGCACATGATGCAGGAAATTCATACATGATTAATCTCTCTGTCTCTGATAGATATGTCAATTCATTCAAATAAATGTAATCTCATCACACTACTTTATCTCTGTGTCTGATTTATATCGGGCAAAATTCCAGATCTAACGACCTAACTAATAGAAATTAACTGTCATTTTAAACTTCTAATCAAAGTTTGTGCTTATAAAATCAATGACAGCTTTAATGTTATTAATTGTGGAAAGACCATGGTATAAGCGGGGTAATCCATGGCTAGGTGACGATTTGAACGAGTGGTTCTTTTCCTCCACATCATGCACTAAAATCGTTTAGTGCACATCTAGCCGTGGATTACCCCTTACATATCAACTGAGAGAGACAGCTAATTCTGTATGTAAACAGATATACTTACCAATCATGACCTCTCCAAGTTGGAGAGCGGACAGTGAAGTCTTTCCATTGACTCCCCTCCAATTGAGGTTCTTTGCCAGGGAGTTAGCAATCACCCTCTTCAATATGCGCCAGGTGCAGTCAAGCACATCTGCCCTGTCAATAAGCGCCAACCAGTTTACCCGAAACCGATGATTTTTAAAAGAATAATATAATATCAAATAATATAAAATATAAATAATTAATAAGCATGTATTGCCTTGTCAACTGTGTCAGTGCTTCTCACTACTCCTGCAGTTACCCTGCCCTGTGTGCTTTCCATGTTTTGCTCCTCTACCAAAGATTAGGTCATAACTGTTCCCTCATATCAAAGTGGTGTTGAATGTTGTGCTTTGAGGACGAGTGTGTCACCTTGAGAAAACAAACACTCTCAGTAGCTGTGTAATTGTGCAAGCAATTGTTAACAAATTCTCACCAGTTTTTGCTTGCAATCTGGGCTCTGTTGCATCCTTTGCTCCAGACTATGCAGTTGAGGAAGATCTTGCAGGGCAATAAATCTTCATCAGTATCCAAAGACTGCACCTGGAACACCTGTAGTTGAAGCAAGCTCAGTGGTTTGTTGGTCCAGCACCATCTCTAATTTAGTCAACACCTCCCTCAGCATGGCTATGGTAAAGAAGTTAACAATATTTACAAATGATACACACTACAAAACTGTACAACTCCATCCTCAGTCTTATTCCTAACCGACACAAATTCCAGTAAGATGGCTGAGTGGAAATCACGGTTAATTAATACCTACAAAAGAAAGTCAATCAGAAAGCAGGAGAATACTTGGTACTGCCGGTACTGAAAAAAAAACTTATCGTATCATTCTTTTTAAAATTTTAGTATCAACTTGGTACAGATACTTTTGACATCACAACTTACCAATTACAACATCCTTGAATTGCAGGGATGCCAAGGATATTTTCCCATTCATTTGTAACAGATAGCTGCACAGTGACGGGGTGGCTGTGGATCAGGTGGTAGAGCGGGTTGTCCACTAATCGTAGGGTTGGCGGTTTGATTCCCAGCCAGCATGACTCCACATGCCAAAGTGTCCTTGGGCAAGACACTGAACCCCAAGTTGCTCCCGATGGCAAGTTAGCGCCTTGCATGGCAGCTCTGCTACCATTGGTGTGTGAATGGGTAAATGAGACACAGTGTAAAGCGCTTTGGATAAAAGCGCTATATAAGTGTGCCATTTACCATTTTACCATTTAGTGACGCAGAAGCGGAGTCCGTTCCATTCCGTGGTGTTTTAATTAACGGAAGTAAAAAAAGAGATGAAGAGAAGGGTGGGGTCTTAGGAAGCAATAAAAAGAACAGGTGACTAGGTGAGAGAAAGCGGGACGCGGAAATGAGAGCCAGGTGGGAATGGCGGAACTGATGGTGTGCGTTTGCCAAGGACCATGCTAATGCTCTTACTGTGGATTATAACCTTGTGGATATTGATTCAGGAGGCTGGCGAACACTTCGGGAATATTCTGCCAATGTGAATAAACGAGCGAGCGGAGCTTTGAGGGTTCGGAGGCACATCACGGTTTTGAGATCCTTTCTTTAATACTTTTGTGGAGAACCAGTATGTTTAAATCGTTGGATGTATAAATAAATATCGTATAGATAAATAAAACCTGAGATGTATCTTGATCTCAGGTTTCCCTTATCGATGGCTTGTAACTTGCTTATCCAAGTCGATGGATGTAACTACCACCCCAAAGTGACGGTACAGAGAAAGGATGCATGGCGTAATGGACTATCAAATATCAACAGATATTAAATGAAAACCTGACTGCCTCTGACAGAAAGCTTCAAATGGGCCGTGGTTGGATCTTCCAGCAGGACAATGATCCAAAACATACATCAAGATCAACACAAAAACGGTTTACTGTTACTGTATTTGTTACACAAATACAAACACACACACACACACACACACACACACACACGTTTGTAGTGCTTGTGTAGTTTCAGTTTGAATGTGTAAGCTCTGGGAGATTCACACACTAGAGGGTTTGAGTGGTTTCCCCCTGCAGTGTCTCCAGTTTTACAAATGCAGTAAAAATGGGAGACAGGAGTTAAGTGGTGCAGAGACACACACACATACACACACACACACACACACATACTGACTGGTATGTAAATACCTGTTATATTTCTCCTCCCTGTCTGCATCATTGATATTCAAAGACCTGCAAATAAACCAGACACGAACACACATAAGCTCAATGATACACACCTCTCAGCTCAGGGGTGCATTAACACAGCAGCCTGCACTCTGACCCCCACCTCATTATACTTTAATAATGTCCAGTGGATATATTCTGATGTATATATAACAAGTTCAATCACCTGATTTCTTTAGCTTTTGATACTCTATGGCTGCTCCTAAGGCCATACAGACTTCATATAAATCCATAATGAACTTTTTCACACTATCTGTTGTTACCCAGATGAGGATGGGTTCCCTTCTGAGTCGGGTTCCTCTCAAGGTTTCTTCCTCTTAAAACATCTTAGGGAGTTTTTCCTTGCCACCGTCGCCACTCAGGGGCTTGCTCAGTTGGGATAAATTTGCACCTTTAATATCTGTATACCGTGTCGATATTTCTGTAAAGCTGCTTTGAGACAATGTCTATTGTAAAAAGCGCTATACAAATAAAATTGAATTGAACTGCACTTACTCCTAAGGTCAGATCAGGTTAACGTTCTTTGCTTCCCCATGAGGCACAATAAGTTTACAGACTTTGAAAGTAACACTGGCTTGATCTAAGACAGTGAAAAATAGTCAAGTGCACATAGCAAGCTTTGTTTCATGCTTTGTGTCGATGATCAGCTCACTGTATTGGGACAAAAAAAATATATATATATATATCTGCAGATGGCATATTTAAGCCAAACACATCCAATTTGGATCTACATCTTATCGATCACCACACATCCATGAAGACTTTCCTGTACATCACAGATTATATTTTTGACTTTTCGGTCACAAAACATCCAGACTGATTGATTAATATTAGCTAATTTATTTGTAATTGCTCATATAAAGGTCATATTTTCTAGACAAACTATTTACTGTTAGCTGCTGATTCTATTGCCTATATCCACAAACATTTGAAAGCAGCAAAACTTTTTATTTGGGATTAAGTAAAAGGCTGTCTAGAAGTAACATTTTGCCCAACTCCTCACCTCTGCCAGCAGTGAGAGTGCATGATGTGGCCACAGCTGCCGGTATGGGTACCAAAGGACAGGTCAGGGTGCATGAAGAGGGGATCATAGATCTCTGTAACGCACATGTATCCTCCAGAAATAAGCACACTGGCTACTCAAACCTATCCAATTACTTGACTTGCACACTGTAAACCATAACCTTACCTGGATTGTGAGGGGGTCTTTTGCGGATCTTGGACATGACCGTAGAGCGTTGGACAAAGGCAGCGAGCACCATGGCGGTGCCATCAGGTAGGATCTCCTGCGCTTCGTGACACAGGATACACATCTCCATCTGCCTCCTCTCTCCTCCTCTGGCACGCCAACGACGAGGTCCCACACACACCAGAGCACCGTCACATGAACTGGGGCTGTACCAAGCAGAGACGGATGGTTACGAGTACACTATAACCTTAATTTTATGTTAAGGTCCCTCTGAATTTGTTAAAATAATCAATGTTGAATAAATGGGTTCATCTTTTTTTAATCACCAGGAAATTGCTAAAAATGGCCTAGGATCCTCTCTACTCATTTACCCCAACAGAAAATGCTCTAAATGAATATGCAAGATAAAGAGTTTAAGGATGGGAATTTACTTATGTTATGTGAAGACCACCATTATATGCATGAACTTTTAGGACAAAGAACAGACAACTGCTCAGCAAAGTCAAGGAAGTGTTGATGTATGCATTTACTGACATAAATGTACTGACTGGATATTGAGAATACAATACAAGTTGACTTATTAAGAACACTGCGTCACTACGAGCATGCTTAGGTACCTATGCTCTGCTGATGTAGAGGCTGAGGTGTCCAGATCCTCTGAATCCTGCGTGAGCAGATCTATGTACTTATTGATAAAATGACTCTGGCTCTCTAATGTTTGAGCCATGGTCTTTTTCCAGCACAGTTCAACTTTCCTTTTTCTCTCTGCTTTGTCTTTGTCCCACACAGTCTGCAACACACACACACACACACACACACACACACACACACACACACGTAGATTTAAGCTCTTCAACACTTTAAAGGGTAATGGTTAATATGTCCGTGGAATAGAAGGTTGCTCAAAGTCTGACCTCCTTGTGACAGTGCCCTGTTCCTTCACAGGGAGGTGCAGCAGCTGTGCCCTCACGCATCGTTTTAATGCTAACCACCATCTGTGTAGAAAAAGACACATAATTTAGGAAAATACTTCTACAAGAAAACGATACAGCAGTGCAGTTAGAACTACATGCACACACAATCAAAGTCTTGCAAAACTAAGCAGATGTTCAATAGAACACATTTGTGCACTAAAAAGTATATACACACACCATACCATTAATTACTGAAGATGCATTACAATTTTACTAACATTTAATTTGCCTGTTTCTCTTCAAAGTACATACTGCAATACATCATTAGCCTTGGCCTACACCATGGCCTTCATATGTACATGTTCTGCCTGGTGCAGGTGTCCTGACAGTTTTCACTATATGGAAAATAAAATGCACACATCACAGTGCATGGAAATTCAGTTTGTGTAGTAAGCAATCCTTACGTCATTTAAATATTCATGTTGACATACAGCTTTTAAGTAATACGCACAATAAGCCACATCAAAACACCCCTAGGGCCACCTACAGATGATCAGCAGCAAAACCGCTTTGTGACAGTGAAGCATTTGTGCTTCACCGTGGTGAGAGGTGCTGCTTTGCCTACCGGCCACGCCACCTTGAGCAGTGTTGCACTGCTTGGATTTCAAACAGGTCTTGATGCAGCACTGCTTTAAACTTCATGGTAAAAACGCTCATCTTTTGTATGTTGCGCCTACCTTCAGTGAGCAAATTGCAAAACATGCTAGGCTGCCACCTGGTGGACATATTAGGTGCACGCATAGAGAGAGAAAGGCAAATTGCAAACATAATCAAGATGTAATTTTACTTTAAGGATCCAGCGAATCATGTCTTTGTGCACTTCCAAGTGAGGCGCGCACTGCAAGGTCTCTAACAGAGCCAGGATGCTTGGAGTGTTGCCGGGGGCTTCACCGGGACCTGTGATACAAGAACCACAGATCTAACTACAGGCTTGAGACTTTCTATTGTGTGAGATGATGTACAAAACTTACGGGAGATTTTGAGGGTGAAGTTGAAAGTAACTTCATCGTCATCCCCAATGTTCTCTAGCTGCTGCTGCTCCTCCAGCAGAGCCATGCCTATCAAGTGCAGCACCTGTAGCAACACACACATACAGAATTGTGAACACTACTCAGTCATTAAAAAGTGATGCTCATGAACACAGCATAGCAAGTGGAATTTTGTTGAATTTACTACACTATCATGTCATTTTAACAAAACATCCAAACATTTACCCTCTGCAGCATGGACTCAGACCAGTGTCCTCCACTGGGCTCCATAGCCCACTGCAGCACAGCTCCCAGCATGCCAAGCAGCACGTCACACTGCAGAATGTTTACCAAGCTGGCAAACCCTGGGCAGAATGGAGGCAGGGCTACGACACACACAGACACTCACACTTCAGCAATCTGCATTCAACTGACCAATCATTTTCAGATATGACTATAATCACTGAAGAAATAGCTTACCTGGGTCCTCTCCATTCTGTCTCTTAAGCTTTCGCTGAGCTTCCTCTGCCTGTATCCAAAATAAACTACATAAAAATTTAGAAAAACCATTAGTGCTCATGTGACTAAAGAGAATTACTACATCTGCCAAAAGCAGCACATCACCTTAAGGACATCCTCAGCACTAACAGCCGAATCAAAATGCAAATGGATAAGTGCATATATTGAGCTTCCAAAGAGCATTTCCTCATTAGACCACTAGGCACTCAAACTGGTATTTTGTCATTTATGTGCTTTTCTTTATCAATCACACAATCTGACAGAGGCTCTACACTTAAGAGAAGGAACTAAAGAATGAAGTAACACGTGAGTTGCAGACAGTTTTAGTTACTGCGTAGCAGGAGCTCGGGTACATGTTTTAAGTAGTGAATTATTATTTACAAAAACTGTTTTCAGAATTGTAATGCTGTTCTCTCCAGGGAAGGGGTCACAGGGTTAACTGATGTCTGCCCCAGAGACAATAACAGCACCGAGACTCTTCCCATAATGTCTAACCTGAAATCTTCCTGTAATGCTGCAGACCGAGGGGTCCTGGTCCATGCCACCATGGAGGACATTTTAAGCTCATCGTAAAACACTGATTTTGAGTTTCTTGAAGCATTTTGGTGTTCATTTGGAAGTATGCTTGGCTCTTTATCTTGTTGAAAGCCAAGTCTGAACCTCCTGGCAAAGGCAAGCTAAAGGTTCTGGGCTAAAATGAAATTGCTCCACCTACCCCCTCTCTCTCTCTGCTTCAGCGGTTCAACCCCAGATACCAGGCAGAAATTACTTCATGTATACAGAGATCCCCAAACTATACACCGAAACCAGACCTCATTTCAGAGCATCTCAAAGAAAAAACATTTTATGCCTACATATTTATTATATATCTATTTTGTAATTGCTTTTTTTTTTATATTATGTGACTGTTGCCACTATTGTTTTTTATAATACTCAAGTGTTTAAATAAAGGAGTTAAAAGTATTATTTATTTATACACACCATGGTATCGAGTATTTTTGCTGGTATCAGTACCGACTACTAGATTTTTGGTATCGTGACATCCCTAGATTGGACATTCTATGTTTGAGTTATAACAATTTCCTTTTTTATGGTGAAACTTCTAAATTTGTGAGAGCGCCACGCCCACGGCGAGCAGCAAAAATTCAAAAGCTTCGCAATTTAGCATCGTCAATGCCTGTAGATGAGACTGACCGAACGTGATGCCGATCTGATGAAAGCTCCAGGAGGAGTACGTTAAAGTACGAGGCCTGGAAATGGCAAAAAACTGAGGAAAAAATTAAGAGAAAAATCAAAATGCTGACTTCCTGTTGAGTTTAGTTTTGCCACACCTAAGTTAAATGACCAAATAAACATAATTTTGCCATACTTTAACAAGTGTGTGAAATAATAGTTTGAGCATTCCAATGATGTCAAATGCGCATTTAAAACATAGGGGGCGCTATGGAGCCTATGAGGCACAACTATGATAAAATGCAACATCACATCAATTAATGTCGTAAGACAAATGCATTTGCAAAGTTTCATGGATTTTCAGCCATGTTAAGTCTCTCAAAACACCATGGGAAACTTTGAAAATCCAACATTTCATCCAACATGACCAACTTCCTGTTGGGTGGAGTCAGATACAACCATGTGAACCTTGATGAACTTTGAGAGCAATGACTATGGTACATCACGTGCACATCGGAGCAACTTCATCCTGACCATCGCCTGCATTCGGGGGTGCTATGGAGCTCCTCGACCATGCCCTACGTAACTTCAATTTTCACCAGTGCTGGCGCGTTTGCCAAGTTTCGTGAGTTTTCGGGTATGTTTAGGCACTTAAAAACCACACGAATGCATGAAAAAATTAATAATAATTAAAAAAAGGAGCAGATCCAATAGGGCTTCGCAGCAGCGGTGCTCGGGCCCTAAAAAGCAGTATAAAGCACCAACAGAAGACATAGAAGCACAAAAGAGCAAAGGCAAGTAAGGATAATTACAGAAACGGTTACATTACAGAGATCCCCACAATGTGATCCACGACCACAGTAACATGACAAGAAGCTTCACCTCAGACCAATCACCGATTGTTGTAGGAAGGTGAAAGTGGCTTCCTTAAAATATTTTTACCTCAAAGTGATTTGTAGCGCACACACACACACACACACACACACACACACACACACAGTGGAAATGGTGTAGCAGAAGTCATGCACCTATTTTGGGGGGGGGCCTGATACTTTGTACCTGATGCATCATCTTTTATAATTGTGATTAATGGTCCATTAGAGAAGAAAAAAAAATCCATTCCGTTCTTTGATTACTTATTTGGCATACAGTGAATATTCACACTTTAAGGCCATGTGGAACAATTTCCAAAATGCATTTAAATGGGGTAAATTGTGTACATTGAACCGAGAGTACTAGACATGTTTGCTAAAAGCAATACAAAGGCTTTATTCACACTGCAGGAATTTCATATTGTGTGTTTAGATTTTTTCTTTTAGACAGACTGTTCAACTGCAAATTTGTTCTGGTGAATGACAGGCATTCAAAATCTTTTCTGCAGAACTCTGTTGAAGATTCTGTACATCAGAGTTTCATCTGAACTTCAACAAAACATTTTACATGTATAGAGTTTTGTCTACGTTCATCAAGTAATCACATTTATAAGTTAGACCCAGAAAATATAAAATACTTACTTTAGTATGAAATTTCTGTCGAGTGTCTACCATGGGGTCGGGATTTACGGTCTGTGAACACGTGCTGATTACACGTGCAGGAAAAGCAACCCACACGTGCAACCCTGACCGAGTGAGAACGACTCAAACGATTCAAGAAGAGGATTCTGAATCGGTTCATTTAAAGAATCATTACCAAAGCTGCTTATCCGATTTCAATGGTTTGATAACAACAGCCCGTCTTACAGAGTGCTGCAGGAATGAGTCGTGAAACCCAGAAACGAGTCAGCGTATTAGCACTTCCGTCAATGGGGTTTTGGGTTAAATGCCGGAAATAAGGTCTGTGGTGAACACAAGCTCAAGGTGTTTTTACGTTTATCTTGACACACAGCCTAGTGAGAGACTTTTTATTATTTTAAGGGACATTTCCTGAAGAAAATGTGAGTGGTGCTTGCCGTGGCAAAATTCGGATCGGGTGCCAATACTTTTGAGAACTGCCCGTGAAGGGCGCCAATAGTTTTGAGAGCCGGCCGCGTAGGGTGCCAACAGATTTGAGAGCCAGACGCGTAGGGCGCCAATACTTTTGAGAGGCGGAGATCTAAAAATAGTAGTGATACACAAGCTTGGTTGCAGTCGTGTTTATTAAGGAAAGCTACAAGGTTACAGATGTGAGGTTCTGACCTTTACGGTACAGTGAGGATGAGCAGAACATCTATACAGCATGGAACTGTGAATAGACTCAGTGTCTGTGGACTCATGTACACACAGTTTGGTGAGATTATGCTACAGGAACAGTCAAAATACACCATGGCCTTGAATGTTTTGGCCCTGTCGTAAACACTAAACAATCACAACTACTCTGTTGAGAGCGAGAAATGACCTCACAGAGTGGTGCGTGTTGACGTCCATTTTATATAGTTACTGTTTCTGATAGAAAATCGATCTCCCTCGCGCTCTCTCAATACTGCATTGTAACAGTGTGGGACAGAGACCCAAACAGCAAGGTGAAAATGATCTCTCTGCAAAACATGCGTAAAAGTCGTTTAAACAGATTACACAGGGTCTCTTTTTCCTGCAAGGGGTATGTCAACTTCCGACCACAACTATATACCCACCCAGCTACCAACACGCACACATACACACACACGCGCGTGCGCACACTAATTCAGCCACTTAAAAAACAGCAAGGACTTTTATAAACAATTAAAAATAGACTATAATATGAACATTTTAACAAATTAATAAATAGCGCAAAAAACACACCAGTTAAAAACACTGTAAATACCCTCCTTTATCAAAAGTCTGCTCTTGCGCCCACACTCTCGATCTGATGCCAGCTGGAGCCACCTCTTCATGGTCCCCTCGACCTCCATCTCTGCAGCTTCAGCCGTGAAGAGGTTTCTATGAACTGCAGCTTTGGAATAAAGCGACACATATCGTAAGGTCATTATGAATCTTAAGCATTAATTACACTTATACCATGGTCAGTGTGAATACTGGATTCTGATTGGCTGGAAGGTGTGCATTATAACTGTTTATTGCACAGGTAGTTCCTGCCAGTTTGATCACCGTGATCATTCCTAAATCTTATCACACTACTTTATCTCTGTGTCTGATTTACTTCAGACAAAATTCCAGATCTAACGACCTAACTTAAGGAAATTAAAGTTTATTTTAAACTACTTCTTTTTCCAGTTTCATTTTTATTGAACATTTCTCCTGAACACGTCTACATGTCAGCTGAACATCACCTTTTCTCTTCTCTCCTCCCCTCCCTTTCCCAAGGAAAACAAATTGAGCAACACACAGCAGTAAACATTCACAGGTTTTTTCTTCTTTTTTTACTAACAAAGGAAAACAAAATTAAAAATACAGAAAACCCACACCCCGCCCCCCGGCTCATCATGGCTACCCAATAACTGTCGCTGGTTATAAAGATATTGTAAAATCCAACAACAGGCACAAAATTTAAGTGGGAAGTGTCTGTAACTCCATAAAGTATACAATAAAGGGATGCCCTTTATAATAAAAAAAAAACTTGTCCGTACAACCATTCAATCGTATACCTTATTTTCTCAAGTTTCAGAAAAAACATCACGTCCTTTAGCCACTGGGAGATAGATGGGTATTTAGCAGACTTCCAATGCAACAGTAGGTAACGTCTTGCTAATAAGGGATGTGAAAGCAATAACATCCTTTTGTATCAAGCTCAATGGAACTGAGGCATCAGGAATCCCAAATACAGCAATGATTGGGCAAAGTTTTAAGTCTACTCTGAGAATAGTGGACATCATAGTAAAGAAACCAGTCCAAAAACCATGGAGATCAGGGCAGAAGAAAAACATATGGCCAAGATGAACAGGGAGAGCCATGGCATTTATCACACTTGTCCTCTACGTCCGGATACATCACAGAAAGTCTCGACTTGGACAGATGGACTCTGTGTAAAACTTTGAACTGTATAAGTCCAAGACGAGCACAGGAAGTGGTAGACTGTACCCTCCCTATAGCACGTTCCCAACACTCCTCACTTATCTGTACTCCCTAACTCCGTTTCCCACGCATTCCTAATTTTGTTACTCAACTCACTACCTAACGCCAGAATAAAATCATAAATCCTAGAAATCATTCCTCTCTGATGTGGATTGTTTGAAAACAAGCTTTCCCAAGCCTGTTCAGGAGGCGCAGAGGGGAAATCAGGAAAACATCTAGAAACGAAATTCCGAATTTGAAAATACCGAAAAAAATGCGTCACATGGAGGTCATAAGTGGATGCCAGATTGGCAAGCTATCAAACACACCATCGGCATACAAATCTCTAACTTGTTTAATACCCTTGTCATCCACACTGAAAATGTGGAGTCCCAAACACGATGGAGGAAATAGAAGGTTGTTGACTAAAGGACACAAAGAGGATGCACCTACAAATTTAAAGTGCCGTCTAAATTGATACCAAGTCATAAGTAGACAACTAGATTATCAGTATATAGGGAGAGTTTTGTAGGTAAAGAGGAGTAAAGCAAAGCAGGTAAAGAGGATTCCCTACAAGAAGATAGTTCCAATTTAGACCAAGAAGATCCAGGAGATTTAACCCAGTAGCAGAGTTCATGGATGTGCGCAGCCCAGTAATAGAATTGAAAATTGGGTAATGCAAGTCCTCCACTAAGTCTACATTTCTGCAATAAAGATTTACTAACCCTTGGTGGCTTCCCTCCGCAAATAAAAGTACTAATTATCTTATCCAGTGAATCGAAGAATGATTTTGGCAGAGAAAGAGGCACTTGCTGGAACAAGAAAAGAAACTTCGGTAATATATTCATTTTGACGACATTGATCCTGCCAATTAGAGAAAGGGGTAAGTTACCCAAATCTGAATGTTAGATTTAACCTTTGAGATAAGGGGAGTGAAGTTAGCTGATAAAAGATTAGATAGAGAACGTGTCACGTTGATACCTAGGTATTTAAACCCTGACTAACTAAATCGAAACGGTAGATCTGACTGTTGGAGAGAAAATGCTGCAGTATTGACAGGAAAACAGTCGCTTTTATCCAAGTTTAATTTATAACCAGAGACGACACCGAAGGACTCCAGAACAGCCAAGACAGCTGGCATAGAGGCAACAGGATCGGTTACATACAATAACAAATTATCAGCATATAGCGACATTTGTATTCTACACCGTATCGGACTACTCCTTTAAACAAGGGAGAAGATCTTAATGTGATAGACAGCGGCTCGATAGCGACAGCAAAAAGCAGAGGGGATAAAGGACAACCTTGACGACACCCTCGTCCGAGAGTAAATAATCAGAATAAGTATCGTTTGTCTGAACCCTGGCATTAGGGGTTGAGTAAAGGAGGCTAATCCAAGAAATAAACTTATCCCCAAATCCGAACTTCCTCAAGACTGCAAACAAATACTCCCACTCAACCCTATCAAATGCTTTTTCAGCATCTAATGAAATCACAATCTCAGGAAGCACAGATGAATGCTTTGAATAAATTATATTAAAGAGTGTACGGTACTGAAAAACCATCTGACGTCCTTTATAAAACCGTTCTGCTCTTCACATATAATATAAAGGGATAACGTCCTCTAAAACGAGGTGCCATTACTTTCACCAACACCTTTACATCTGCATTAAGCAGAGACAGCGGTCCTACAAGAACCGCAGGAGGTTGGATCCTTACCCTCCTTTAGAAAGCAGAGCTATTGTGGCTTGTGTCAGAGTTGGAGGCAAAGACCCACATTCCAAAGATTCATTGAACACAGATAAAAGCAATGGAGCTAATTTTCCAATAAACGTTTTTAAAAATTCAACTGGAACCCGTCCGGGCCAGGAGCTTTGTTAGATTGCATAGTTTTAACTGAAATTAAAATTTCTTAAAGAGAGAGTGGGGAGTCCAGTTGCATGGCAGTATTCGAATCAATAACAGGGTTACAAAGGTTTTGAAGAAATGCATTCACTTTAGTATCGTCTGCAGGAAATTCAGATTTATAAGGTGAAGAGTAAAACCATTTAAAAGTAGCATTCATTTCCATGGGATCTGTAGTGACGATATTATGAGTGTTTTTAACACTAGGTATGAGACGGAAGTGGCCTGTCGCCGTAGCTGATGTGCCAGTAAACGACTCGGCTCGTCGCCATGTTCATAATATGAACCACGAGTACGTAACAACAAGCGTTCCGCCTCTTTAGTCGAAATAAGATTAAATTCTGCCTGTAAGTCAAGACGCTGTTTAAAGAAGTTCTGGAGAGGGGTTCAACGCACATCTTTTGATCGAGACTACTGATCGCAGATGTAAGTTCATTAACCCTAGCAGTGCGCTTTTATTACAGAGAGTGGAGTAAGAAATAATCTGCCCTCTGATATAGGATTTAAGTGTCTCCCATAACAATGAATAAGAGGTGGAGTCATTCTGATTGAAGAAAAGAAAGCCATCAATAGAAGTGGAAATGAACTCACAGAATTCACTGTCTGCTAAAAGAAGAGAATTAAATCTCCAAGGCGGTGGGCTACATTTATAAATAGAAAGATGAATATCTAATTGTAGAGGCGCATGGTCAGAAATTACAATACCCAAATAGTCAGAAGAAACTACACAAGAATCAAGAGTGCTGTCCATAAAAAAATAATCAATCCTCGAATAGGAATGATGCACCTGGGAGAAGAAAGAAAACTTTTTAAGAGCAGAGTTACGGGATCTCCAGGGATCAACAAAGACCGTTCTGACACATAAAATCGGAAAATGTTTTAGACATAGCAAAGTTGATTCAGAGTACAGGGATTAGACCAATCCAAGTTTTGGTGAATTAAACAGTTTTAAATCTCACACCGAAAATCAACAGGTGAGTATTTAAAAAGGGGAGATTGCTCAACAATCTATTAGCAATTCCACATCATCAAAGTTTGGAGCGTATACATTTACCAACAACACCTGTCTTTGCAATAGAGTACCAGCAACTATAATATATCTACCCGTTCACATCCAGCACAACATTAGTGGAGGAAAACTGTGGACCTTTTGTCAATTAAATAGCCGACCTCTTGTTTTGAATTAAAGTTCGAGTGGAAGACTTGACTCACCCAAGGGCAGTGTAACCTTTGATGATCTTTAATAACGTAGGTGCGTCTCCTGTAAAAATACTATATCGGAGTTTAACGTTTCAAATGTATAAAACCCTTAGATCTCTTGACAGGATTACCCATACCTCTGACGTTCCAATAATAAATTTAAAGGCGTGCCTGTCCCAGCTTGCTGGGATCCATATGACTACTAACCCATTTAAATAAAGTAAACCATAGGAATATAAATAGCCAATTAGAGCCGAAGTGGGACCGTCCCAAAGTTTATTTTAAACTTCTAATCAAAGTTTGCACTTCTAAACCAATGACAGCTTTACCGTTTATTAATTGTGGAAAGACCATGGTATAAGCGGGGTAATCCATGGCTAGGTGTGCATTAAACAGTTCGAACGAGTGGTTCTTTTCCTCCACGTAATGCATTAAAAATCCGTTTAATGCACATCTATCCATGGATTACACCTTACATATCAACTGAGAGAGCAGCTAATTCTGTATGTAAACAGATATACTTACCAATGACGACCTCTCCGAGTTGGAGAGCGGACAGTGAAGTCCTTTCCATTGACTCCCTCCAATTGAGGTTCTTTTCCAGGGGAGTTAGCAATCACCCTCTTCAATATGCACCAGGTGCAGTCACGCACATCCCCAGTCAATACGCGCCAACCCAGTTTACCTGAAACCGATTTAAAAAACAAAAATAATATACACTAGTATAAAAAAATAATTAATAAGCATGTATTGCCTCGTCAACTGTGTCAGTGCTTCTCACTACTCTGCAGTTACCCTGCCCTGTGTGTTTTCCATCTCTACTAAAGAGTAGGTCATAAGTGTTCCCTCATATCAAAGTGGTGTTGAATGTTGTGCTTTGAGGACGAGTGTGTCACCTTGAGAAAACAGAAATCTCTCAGTCGCTGTGTAATTGTGCAAGTAGTTGTAACAAAAAAGAAAAAAAACTCACCAGTTTTTGCTTGTAATCTGGGCTCTGTTGCATCCTTTGCTCCAGACTACACAGTTGAGGAAGGTCTTGCAGGGCAGTAAATCTTCATCAATATCAAAGGCTGTACCTGGACTCCTGTAGTTGAAGCAATCTCAGTGGTTTGTTGGTCCAGCACCATCTCTAATTTAGTCAGCACTCCCTCAGCATGGCTATAATGTTAATGATAATGAGTCTTTATTGGTCACATATACAGTAGAGCACAGTGAAATTCTTTTCTTCTCATACCCCAGCCTGTCAGGAGCTGGGGTCAGAGCGCAGGGTCAGCATGATACAGTGTCCCCTGGAGCACAGAGGGTTAAGGGCCTTGCTCAAGGGCCCAACAGTGCTTGGCAGTGCTGGACTTGAACCCCCGACCTTCCGATAGTAACCAGAGCCTTAACTCCATCCTTAGTCTTATTCCTAACCTATACAAATTCCAGTAAGAATGGCGGAGTGGAAATCACGGTTGGCCCTACCTGGTTCTGATGATTGCTGTGGGGCTCCTCATAAAGGCTGACAGCCTGGCAGCGCAATAAGAGAACACTGAGTTAAGGGAAGTGAGGTAACATGTTCTACAAAAGTAATACCTACAAAAGAAAGTCAATCAGAAAGCAGAAGAATACACTCACGTGGCATCGTCCATCGGCTGCCAGTTCTGCAGCATCTCTGTGAACGAGCCGTGTGCTGCTGGTGGTGGTGCTGCTGGTAAAGTGGTGGTGGGAACAGGGGGGAAAGTGGTGTTTAGGGTGACCGTGAAAACCTGGAGTAATATTCAGACGTGTACAAGTTTACAGATGGTGACGCATGCGTGGTGCTGACTCTGTGTCTGCCCGATACTCTGTCCGGAGCCCTTATATGAGAAAGTGAAGGTCAGAACTGCAAATACATTAGAAAGGAAACAGGCATTGCTTGAAGTTTTAGGAATGATGTCAGTTGATTTGGATAAAATAGCGCAGATGACCATGAGGAAAGGGGAGCACCCAGTGGCAATTTTCAGAACGGTTATTGGAGGCGTTTAAAACGTTCAGTGGTAATCCTGATATTACTCAGGATGATGTCGCTTCAAATCTGTCCTACTTAGCAAGTGTGACCCCACTCACCCATTCTGCTGTGGCAATGCATGCGACACATCTCCTCAGAGTGTAATGACATTATTGCAAAAATGACACAGTTTTACAACATTAATGCTATTTCAAAGAAATCTCATCCGTGTCAGCAATAGGCATTATAAAAGCCCTATCTGGTGCTACTGGAGACAAAAAGGAGAGCCCACCTCCTCCTAACCCTGATAACCCCCAGTGTGCTATTCATGTGGCAAAGAGGGACACAATTCTAGGGATGCAAAGTTTTTTCTAGGAGAACAGCTCCTAACATTGATCTTAACCAGTTACAGGCTGCGGTTAACAGACTGAGCAAGGAGAATGAACTGTGTGCTCACATGGAGAAGCAGAGCTTTAAAGCCATGTCTTCTTCAGCATAGGGATCACAGGCCTCCATTTCATATGTAGCACCCTGTCACGAGATAATCACGGTAGACCAATCGTAAATGTCGCTGTTGGAGGCCGATGCGATGATTGGTTAGTTGATTCTGGTGCTTCATTAACAATTCTTCATTCCGACAATCCCCTACACAATGGTAAAGACACAATAACTTTAGAAAGGTTTGACGGAACAATTTCTCTTGCATCCAGACAGAAAATATGCCGTTCCAAACTGGCAAAGATGATTTCAAAGACAAACCCTGGCCAGTAGAAGTGGTGATGGTCGCGGTATATTAGGTTCACACATTATGACTAAGCGTGGCTATATCATTGACTATGGCAACAATTGCATTTGGCGTAATCCTCAGAGTAAAGATTAGCTTGTGGAGATTTCTGCTGTACATGTGATCAAAAAGGCAGAGGATTATGACTTACATACCTTGTTATCGCTGGAAGATTCTGAATGATCAGAACGATTGGATCAGATCAGAGGTGTTTTTGTTCATTCAAAGCAGGATTGTGGCTGTGCTGATACTAGTGTGATGGAAGTGAAGGTTCACGGAGGTGACCCACCCTCTCTCAGACAGTACAATTATCCAGATGCTGCAAAGCCTTACGTACAGTGTACTGTGGATTCTCTGTTGGAACAGAGTATTAACAGGCCTTGCATCTTCAAATAAAGCTTTGAGAGATTTCACAAATCACTACATAGACTTGTTAACATTTCTATGTCACAGTAGTTCGATATAGTTAAATCACACACATGTATTCACATTAATTTATGCCATATTTACATCAATTTACCACATATTTACACCTCACATCTCTTCAAAAACTCAATAAAGTCCGTGGGTGTTTATTTTTTTGTTCTTCTGTCGTTTTTTTTTTCGTCTTTGTAATTCACTCACAATCTGTTTAAAGACCCTCTCAGCGGGGATATGACACTGATTAATAATCAATTTACACCTTGTTTTCCAGATTTTACAGCTAACGGTGCATATAACAAACCAGTAAAAGTATTTTACTTTTTTTTGGTTAAAAAAAAAAAAAACATTGTCCTTATAAAAACCTTTCTAAAAAGCAACTAACTGCGCATGCTCCACAAATCTAAGATATCATATAGACATGAATAATTAATTGCGGCAAAGAAGACTGGTCTGTTTTTAATGAGAAAAGGTAAAATCCCACCTAAGATGAGTTCACTGTGAAGAAAGGTATAAAGGGGCTTGTGTGTGTTTGTATATTTTAGAGTTTCTGCAGAGTGAATCACTTTATTGTTTCAATAAAGTTTGATAATTTTTTAGCATCTACAAACCCTCTGTCTCTGAAGTTTTATTTTAACTTAGGTTGGAAAGATTGTTTCCATGACATTTTGAGGGCTGAAAAGTGCTTCTTTTAGCCAGAGACCCCTGTAATTGTAAGGATATTATTCCCACAACCCCCCTACAGGCCATGAGACAATAGTCATTCTAGTTAAAGGAGATGAAACAGACCAGCCTTATAGCATACACACATCACCTATTGATAATGTGAAAAGATCTAGGGAGAGGTTTCAGACAGCACTAGACTGCTCAGTGAGGCGATATAACAGCTGCACTGCTGCCACCTAGTGGATACTAATGTCCACCAACTCATTTTAAAATGTCAATAAGCTATCATTTGTACGTTTATAATTACATAAACTGTTCACATACTACTGAACATAAGTATTAGTACTTAGTGTGTATGTAGTCTACTATAACTGTACCATACATTTCTGTCTAAAAAAAATTCAGAGTACACTCCACTTTGCCCACTTTTTAGTGGATTTTAGGATTATGTTCTTAAAACAGCTTTGCCTTTCATTAATAATAATAATAATAATAATATAATAATAATAATATAAATAAATAGGCTTGTTTTTAAGCATGACACTTCCAAATTCACTCTGGTTAAATAATTACTTTAAATAGAAAACGTATTTTCCCTGTACTTTAGAGACACTGTACTGTTCGTGAAGAACAAACACGATCTCATGATGGAAATCATCAACTTTTGCGTTGAGATTATACGGGGCTGGGGGGAAATCCTATATAAGGATTTTTTTTTAATCGCATGTATTTTATAAAAATAAAAAAAAACATTTGTGTGTGTAATTTAATTATTTACAGCCAAAGCCTCTGAGAAAATACGTCCCAAACATGTATGTGGTGCCGACAGAGAAGTGATATGATTTAACATGGGAAATCCGACATGACTTGACAAACGGCATCATTCCTGCAAAAATAACCTACATGAAACATGACATAAGCAAATGACTTTAACGTCCATGTCACATGAATTTTTAAGATTTTTATCTAATAATGCAGGTAGGCTGCACGATTATGGCCAAAATGATAATCACGATTTTTTTGATCAATATGAGATCTCGATTATTGATCACGATTATTCATTGATTTTAGGGACAACATATTTTTATTGCACTTTCACATTTAAATGAACAGACCGCTGCTTTCACCTCCATGTTGTGCTACATTCCTGATCATTTACAAATCTTTAACAGTGTTTACAGGAGGAGAGATGCAAGACAATTTCTTTTAGGAGCACTTGTGCTCCTAATTACAAAAATTTAGGAGCACAGTTGAAGTTTAGGGTGTTTTTTTTGTTTTTTAAACATTTTTTCTTTTTATTTATTTATTTTTTTTTTTGAGATGGTAACATTAATGTGCCACAATATAAGTAAATATAAGTAGGCATGAGAAAACTTGAGCTGGTCAATTATGACAGAATTTAGGAACATAGTGTGAGCCATGACACATTAATTTACCTTCTGATAAACTAAATCTAATATTTTCAGTTCATTTTACACAGACTGTATGCACAAAACAACCGTGAACCTGTTTACCACCTCGTAAACAAATACAATAAACATCAATGTTCAGTGTTTGAAGTCTGCTCCTCTTAAATATATTTAAAGCTGCACTATTAGACATTTCCACTGTCATGGTTCTGGGCTGGAGTCAGTTCTCGAACCGTTTTTTTAACGTTTTTTTTGTCTTAAGACACAAAATTTGTATTCAATCTTCTTAATGTATTCCAAGACGAGCTTTAACTCTTCTTTATGCAAAAAAAACTATTTAATACAACACTTCTTCATTTAAAAACAATGTTTTTGTTAAGAAAGAAAAGCGCTAACCGTCACTGCACGAGGCAGTCAGCGCTGTGTGGTGCGTGCTTATGTTTGACCTTCACAAATTGGGACAAGTTTGCATTCATTGTTGTTATTTTAGTGTATATATATTCATAGATAATACTTTTGTGTTCACTTATAGTTTTGTGAAAAAAAAAATTAACTGGACCATGTCCGGACGTCGGTCCAGATCCAGATCCCGTGCGCAAGGACCGCCTCCGCAAGAACACCTGCGCAGGACCCGATCAAGCAACTCCTCAAATAACACCACTGTTTTGTTAGGTGTAGTTGAACTTATTCACTCTTATTCTCTGTCTCTCTCTGCGCGTTCATTACGCACCTGTTTGACTGACTGCGTTTAACGTGCAGCGCAGCACAAACAGTTAAGACAACTAACTCAAGCAGGCTTAGCTGCG